>NC_056741.1:147355177-147365177 GCF_019279795.1 Protopterus annectens | reverse complement strand
AATCCAGCAGGACAGATAAATCGTACCTCCTTGGATCTTCCCTCTTTGTCACAGATGTGTCTGCACCTTGAGAGACACCATTCTACATCACAGGGACAGTCAACTCAAAGTCTCCAGGCTACCCTGCAGGGCTTTGCAATGTCTTCCGATACTTCATCAGTGCACCCCCCTGAGGAAGTTCCTAGGAAGAGAAAGTGCAAGAGGAGGTACTTCGACTCCCCTCAATAGCCAGTCACAGAGGATACTGATTTCAGTGGAGAGGGGTCCCCAAAATCACCATTTGATGACATCTCATTTGGAGACATTCCTGAAATCCTTAAACAGAGGAGTGGTTGGTTCTCCCAAAATCCTTCCCCAGAGGAAGCCTTTGGAGTTGACCCGTCTACCTCCTGGTTTACTCTGCCCTCCAAAGAGCTCATTGACTTGGTCTCTAGGTGGGCATGGAAGGAACCTGACTGAGATGACCCAATCCCCAAAAGACCAGATCAGATACTGACTCCACCAGTAGGTAAGGAATACTTGAGTAAGGGGGTGCCAGTAGATGCTATGGTCGTAACAGTGGCCATGAAGAAGGAACTTGCTGAGCAAAGTTCCTCTGTCCATTTCCTTAACAGGGTGTCTAGTGCATTGGACAGATTTGGGAACTGTTTCTGTGACTTTTGCCCTTAGGTTGCTGAATTATCTGGCACACTTTACGACACTTTAAAGGGATTTGATAAAAGAACTGTCAAAATCCCTTTCTGGAACTGATACTGCTGAGGCTCAAACTTCTGTAGTTTTTTCTGTTGGCTACCCTACAAGCTGTTTCTAATTCATCCAGGAGGCTTATCTTGCATGAAGCTGAAGGTGCCTCAAGGGCAGCGGGTTCAGACATTTCCATTAGAAGGCATACCTGGATTCACCTGTATAATTCTGCAGAGGCCTTCAGGTCCTTGTTCCTTATTCATTGCTCCTTTTGATGGCAGCTCTTTGTTTGGCCATGAAGTTAAAGACACACTCTCCATGTATAAGAAATATGGAAGACCCACTCTGCAGTGAGCATACATTTTTCATCTTCTAAATGATCCTTCTCTGGGAATCAATGAGGAGGTCAAAAACTGTGATTCAGAAAGTCCCAGGGTCTTTTCCAAGGCTGACATAGAGATAGTTACCCAGAGGTAGGGGGATTTTCTTGCCTTTTCATGAGCTGTTGCATTTCTGTGCATTTTCAAATAATGTTGAGTTCCAGTGTTGAGTTTCTGTGCATCTTCAAGGACTGTTGAATTTCTGTGCATTTTCAAAGGATGTTGAATTTCTGTTCTTTTTCCCAGAATGTTAAGTTTCTGTTCATTTTCCAAGAACGTTGTGCTTCTGCATTTTCAATGAATGTTTAGTTTCAGTGGAAGAGAAGTCTACTGTTATTTGTGCTAAGTCTGTTTTAAGTGTCTAACTGTTTTGTTTAGCAACTGGCCATCATCAGTATTTGGGATATCAGTTTCAAAAGAAGTGTTAGTAGCACAACAGGTACCATACTTGCCTATGGTGCAAAAACCTGTGAGTTCTACTCGCAGACCCTGTAGATGGAGTACTGGTATTGCAGTGCTCTCTAAGGGGGGATGGGGGTGCTGCAGTCCTGAATGTGTCCACCTTTGCATGAGATGCTTAGTAACCACAGACCTGTTGCTGGTTTGACAGCTATTCCTTATTGCAATATTACCAGCTTACCAATTTTTTTTAAATGTAACATGGGCAGTTTATACTTCAAGAGCAGCAGGCAATGAATTTGTACATGAAACACTGAAAGATTACTTTAATGTGGAATTATTCAGATGACTTTTACTTCTGCAGAAATTGTGTATACTGTGATGGATTGTAGTGATAGTTTGAGTGAGCTTTTATGGTTGAAAGGTTCTCTAATTGGTAGTTTTGTCATTATTGATTCATACATTTTGTTTCATTGCTTACTGTAAAAATGTTCTGACAGACAAATTTAAACCCTACTCTAACAAGTGGTACTGTATAATATGAGGAATATAATTTAATACAATCAAGAAGGTGCATCAAAGATCAAATACTTGAATGCATGGTCCAAAAAATGTGTGCAAAGGGCCTATGGTTTGAAAACAGCCCAAAGGTAAACTTAATCCGTCACTGGCCAGATGCACTTTCTTTGAATGTGGGTTTCAACGCCATTTCAATGAATGCAAGTTTCAAGGACAGAGAAGTTTACTGTTCATGCTACGTCTGCTTTCCTTGTGACACTGTATTGTTTAGTTAATCAAATGGCCATCAGTGTTTGTAATATTAAATCTGAAATAAAAGTTTTAAATATCTCTAATCATTGTATAAGTAAAGAATAAAATAGTATGAACACTGACAGGATTCAGCAGTATTTATGGTAACTGGGAGAAATAGCCAAGTAATTGGTAGAATTGATTGGCTGGGGGGGGGTGATCCATTACCATGTCTAGGGCCCCCATTTGATCATGATCTGATTCTGAATACTAGACTACTTCCACATTCAAAAAATACACTGATAGGTGAATGGACAGTTCTCTAAACTGCCTGCAGGCACTTGTCCTGTGATGAACTGGTATCCCGTCAAAGACTGGTCTTCTGCCTTATTCCTATTATTTGGTAGGAGTGGCATAGCTGCCCTGCAGCCTGAAGATGTAACGTGAGTATCGAAAAATGAATCATTAATAATTGTCATACTACTTTTGGAAACAAAACAGTGAAAAAGTCAGATATTACAAAAACGAACATCTGAAAATGGTGATTTTAAAGGGTTTAAAGCACTTTGTATGCCTTTTATGCATTACCAATGGAAATGTGCAAAGGTAGCAGGAAGAAACGGGTCCATGTGAACTGGGATTCTTTGTGACATGCCATACCTCTGGCGCAAGTATGAAATAAGAATCTTAAATGCTGTAAAAAAACTGATTGCATTGCACAAGATAAGAGTAGAAATGTATGTGCGGTATGTGACTGCACAATTAACCTGTTTTTGCTTGAAACCCTGTATATTAGCACTAGTGACTAAGGAATAAAAAGAACAGCATTTCAGAGGCTGTGCTATTATCGTGCATGTATGTGTTTTCAGTACTGGTGTTTACAATATGTTGTGACTGATGAGTTACCCACTAAGGGGATTAGGAGCTGATCATTCATAGGGTCAGCTACCCACACAATTTCTTGACTGTTCTGTAGAATATTTTAATCATAGCTTATATTGTTGTCTATAAAGTTCATAGCTAATTATGAGGCTAATTGTCCTTGTGGGCTATTTTAAGCTTAGCCAATTTCCCTCCTAAAGGTAGGAATCAAACTTTCTACTTTGTAAGGCAAACACCTTAACTATTATACTGTCTAATCAAGGTTCCTTCTTCTTTTACCATATTGTCTGTTTTGCATAAAAAACAACCAGCTCATACCATTCTTCATGTAGAATACGATATTTCTTTATAGTGAACATTAAACTGTTGCTAGAGAATCATAAACTTATAGTTTCTGCATTGTTCCACTCTGTCTTCCTCCACTAATAATGCTTTATGCCTTGCAGTCAGCTGCATATACTTTCACAGGTAGCTACCCACATTTGCCTATCAAAATAAGATATGAAATAATAAAAAGACCTACAACATGCCCTGTGGCATTCCACTGGCCATGTGTGCTGTTTCTGAGTGTATTCTCACTCTTTCTGTGTTCTATTTACTACCCAAATTGTGATCTGGTTAGTTGCAAATAGATCATTTTAAATTATTTTAACTTATCTGGTATAGTTTTGAGGATTCCCTTGAATTGTTTTCACAGATCTAGATATGTTGTACATTTAATCAGGTGTTAACCTATGACATTAGTTTTTTGTACAAAGAATGCTGCAGGTTTAGAAAAAGGACTTTTCCTTTACTGATGTTTGTCAAGGAGCAAGTGTTCTTCTGTTTATTTTTGTAAAAGGTCCATGAACATCCAATGATACACATTTACCAGATGAATATTTTTTTACCTGTATCCATATTCCACCTTTTATGAAAAGGAACCAGTTTTGCTTGGTGCCATATTATGGGTATAAACTTATCTTTCAGTAATGTATTACAAAGTAAGGGACTGATAATGTTATTTTTTTTCTACTGTCAGAATATCTGTGATATATTATCCCAAGTTCTAATTCTGTTGTCCCAGTTTTCTCATTGTTGAGGAATCCCAGAAACTATTCCACTGTCTTTTTTCAAAATATCACATTCATTTTTTAGCCCTTCGTTTTCTGATGCATTTGTAAGCAAAAAACTTTAGTATTGTATTTCATTTTGGTAATTAGGTTAATTTCACAGTTTATTTGTGACATTTTGATTACACAGTTAAGATCTCTCTACACTTTGTTTACTCAAATTTTAATATGAGAATGCTTTCTTAATGGCTATATTTTGACTTTTTCAGTTCAATGTTTATACATTTTAGGCTCCATTGAATGAGACTTCTTTTGAATTCCCCAGATTTCCTAGACAAGTTATTATAGCAATATTGTCCATTGTCTCCAATGTTATCTAAGATTTCCTGTGAGAATCCCTAGAGTACCCATTGTAATATCTAACTTTTACCTTCTGGGTTTTTCATAGCACTTTCTTCTGTGAAAACTGGGTCATGTCTTCTACTTAATAAGTGCGATGAATCCTTCCTTTTCTCTCCTCCTCTGTACAGGAGCACAAAGTAAAACTATTTAGTATCTCAATTCTTCATCTTATTTTTAACCACCTCATCCATGTTATTAAGCATCACTATCCATTATTTTGTGTTTCATCCTTCTCTTATGACATATATAAGTTTTTATTTCCTTTAATGAAATGGCTGTTTTGCCTCAGTATGGAAATTTGCTTTTCTGACTCTTGCTTACATTGTTCCAGTTTAACTGCTATCACCGGTTGTCTTCTTCCTACTGTAAGTTATTATTTCCTGAATATAGTACTTTCATATAACTTTTAAATTTTTTTTATTTTGTTTACCATGTTTGACTGGGTTTATTCAAAATCCACTTTTCAATGGAGGCCATGGGGAAAAAAGCTCCAAATTCATTAGAGAACTTTTTTTGAAAAGCATATTTATTTCACAGAAAAGCTTGGTTAATTTTTTATATCAGCTTTTATATTTTACTTCTGTTTTTCCACCTAATATTGGCATTAAAGATAAACAAGTAATAAAAATCACTGGCATAAATGGATTTTGGCTTAAAGGTACCACAACAGTCATAATTTCTTATGTAAAGTGCAAATGGCCTTTTTCAATCACCATAAATCAGTATCGTGCTCTATAACATTGCACACTGATTGTAATTTGTGAAAGAAAAGTTAGAATGCTGAAAACAAAAACTTGCTACTGAGATTCAATTTATGAAGATATCTCAAAAATAGATTAAAAAGTATGACCCATAAATGTCTGTGTTGGAAACACTCTGATGTTCCTACTTTTGTAAAGTGAGCTGCACATTTCTCTTTGTGTCCGACAGATCTTCTCTGAAACATCATTGGACTTATTCAGTTCTTTGATTAATCTCTCCTGTTGCATATCTAAAATAAGAGGAGAAAAAGTACCAATGATCACTTATTGTTAGCATACCTCATATCCCTAACCAAGACTGAACTCATTCACTTCACTATAAGTAATAAATGCAGGCCTCTTGTCTGCCCAAAAAGAAAAGGAATAAAAGGTGCACTGTCGACATTTTATAGCATGCTCAATTATTGAAAGTATATATTTCAACAGATATCTGTAAACATAAGTGTTCCCGTGGAACTGTGAGCACTACTAAACAGTATAAAGTATCAAGATAATCAGCACAAGCAGATCTTTGTGGCAACAACACGGGTAAACAAGTTCTCATGTGCTAGTAACTCGCAACATACTTGCTCAAAAATGTACGTGTTTTAAGTCCCACTAGCCCGATCTCCTGTAACAACTTTGCCCTCCTAACACTTGACCCTATAAAACTATGTAGCCCTACCAGTGTCCCAAACTCTAACCACAAAATTCCCACACAGTTCCTAACCTCTATCCGTATTCACTTACCCTAAAGACCCAGCCCCTTGCCTAAACTTAAATTCCTCAATTGCTCTCTAAGCCTAAAACTCCATTCCTGCTCCAAACACCTAGGAATCCCCACTTACTCCATAACTCTAAAATTTCCTTCCCTGTCCTTCGCCATAACAAATCTCTTCTCACTCTCTAACCCTAAATCTCCACCTTCACTCCCTGAACCTAAAACTTCCTTCCCACTCCAAAAACCTAACCCTCCTTCCCAACTGCTGCCCTAATCTGGACACCCATCTCCTCCAACTCCCTCCTCAGCTGCTCACCCAAACTCATATTTAAGCTCAAGCACAAGCATCAGCCTACATGAGCTACAAGATGCTCGAGTCTCTGGCTTCAAGACTGTGGTCTTCGAGCACTTGAGACTCAAGCGCTTGTAGTAGAGCCTAACATTTGCAATGAAACATGATGCAAATCTGATTTTATCAGTTACAATCATTTCCAGCAAAACTAATCATTTTAGCAATTTCTGAAATTCCTATACCTAATTAGCCATACACTGTACTACATAGCTCTGGACTATTAACAACAATTATTCCCACATTACCAGGTATGATATTCTGCAAAGTGTTCCACAATGTTTCCTATCTCAGACATTTACTGTGGTTTGAGAAATATCATAATTTGCATAATTTTAAACAAAAATAAAATATACCATTCCTACAGCTGTACTAGGTGTATCACCGGTATCAAGGTAGCCATCATATAACACGGCGGCGCAGTGGTGCAGAGGTTAATGCTGTTGCCTCACAGGAAGAGGTTCTCCGGTTCAATTCTCGGCTGGGGTGCCTTCTGTGTGGAGTTTGCATGTTCTCCCTGCGTTCAAGTGGGTTTCCTCCAGGTACTCTGGTTTCCTCCCACATTCTAAAGACATGCTTCTGGAGCATTTCTACCCGGGCCTCCGCTGAAAACAGGATCTGTGGAACCTAGTCGGACTTTCCCGGTCAACAAATGTAAAATAAATAAAAAATAAATAAATAAATATAAGCTGCAAACTGCTATCCTGTAATGCTACAGTTCCACTATGTCACCTTTAAACTTCAAACCTAATAGCAGTCTGGCTGGAATTCTACAAAAATGATAGTTCAAGTATATAAACCACCAAAACAAAAGTACTTAAACCTGGAAAGTTTATATATAAAAAAAAAAAAAACAGCAAAAATGAAAAATAAATGTGTAAGGGAGCACCCGCACCCCTTAGCTTATTATTCTCACACTGAGGTGGTTACACCTCAAAGAGTAATCAGTCTTTCTTTCTCTGTAAGGCTCTGTATTTGGAGAACAAAAGCACTCCTTGAGAACTCACACGTTACCCTCATATGCACCAGTCATACACAGATAAATAAATATTCCCTCAACCAATGAAGCACAGCAACAGTCAACTGATTCCACAACAGGTAGAAAGATACACCGCAGCTCACATTTTTGAAATCTTAAAGAAAATATTAAATTATTACATACATCCTATAATGTGATGCATTGAACTGAGTCGACTGATGTAGCCAACATTCATAACATGAAATATTTGCTGACCATCAACCATGCCAGAACTACTTGGCTTGCAATATAATGTAAATATAAAAAACATACAAAATTTCATGATCCTACATATAAACAAGTGTTAATATCTCCTGTAACTGTCATCAAAAATTATATTTTGTTAATTCTTCCAATATCAGTTGTGTCCTGATCATGAGTTAAGTGCAGTGTTATGTTATTACTCACACTGGCCATAGAACATTTCAGTAATTCATAATTTTATAATCCCACCCAGAACCAACTGCTAATGTCTTCCTTTAATAGCATTACAGTTGATAAATTATGTGACATTTTTGTTATCCTAGCCACGTGTCACATGCTGACCCTTGATAAGCACATAACAGTGCTCATCAATAGGCCATAAATTATTAAATAAATCATTTAATAATGCTGTGAAGTAACAAATATTCATATCTCCATTCACAAGCATCAGAATTAGTCTTAGAATGGCATTCACAGTCATGACACGAATGCTTAAAGGCTATTCACTCTGTCTACATGTTTCCAGAGTAAAGCCACAATTCTTAGAGGCCACTTACACTAACACATGATGGCTACAAACAAGCTTAAGCAAATGTGATAATGAGATGTAAATTACAAAGGAGTATGTTAATGGGGCCTTTTCCAGCCTACTTGTAATTCATAGTCAAAGTTTCACTCTTTTCCATCCTGTCAGTAGATTTATTATAAAAAGTGGAGTGGTGCCTATACTATCTGCTTTGCAATCTGTAATGATGCTGTCACTTGCTGCGATTTGCTAGTGTGAGCTGCTTATCTTAAAGGTGGGTTTTCTGTAGCTGCTTATCTTGGCTGAGCTATAACTGCCTGCACCTAGCAGCCCTTGTCAGCCAGGAAAATGGAGATAAAGGCAGATAATTACTCACTATATGTTTGGCAATCAGGAGATACTTGATAGATTCAGAGTGGATGGAGAAATTGTAAGGGTCTTATTAAGTATGTATGGCCCCCACAGGGATACTAGGAGATGTGTGGCCTTCCTATCTCTGTGGATACTAAGGTATGTGCAGCACTCATTATACTTGCCACAGGGACCTTCCAGAGACAGACTAGGGACACACTGGGTGTCTCCTAGGCTTCTGCCTTGAGGATACTTTGGCAATTCTTGTATGCATTCTTGGCATGTGTGGATCAGTGAATCTATTTGTTGGTGCCACCTCAGGACTGAGCCAGGATAATGTATGCCTTTTATGGAGTGACATATTTGTCTGAGGTACTCATACAATAGACTGCACCCATGTTGTAATTACAGCCCCATCTGGTCCATGGCAAGAACGGTACATCAGTAGGAAGGGCTACCATTTCATCAATTTCTAGGTAGCATGTGATGCATAAGGTTCATCACCATCTCTGCCCAAGATCCTGAAACTGCATATGATTCCCATAGCTGGCACACTAGGTCACTCTACCACCTCTTCCTGGATGGTGGGGTGGCTAGTGGTCATCTTGTTGGTAAGTACAAACTATTTTTCCTTTATTATCTATGTAGCTTTTATTGGTAAAATGTATTCCTGAAAACTAAACCACTTTTTCTGTGTTCCCCTTCTTTTTCTCCACTGGTGCCATTGCTCATGACACTAGTGAAAAATCCAAGAGGAGCTGCTGAAAAGTGCAACACATCTCTGTCCCAAACCAATAACTGTCATCAAGAGGGTTTTTGGCTTCTTAAAGAGTCATTGCCTGGATGAGTCTGGCAGTTTCCTTCAGTATAACCCCACTACTGCATGCAGGATGTTTACTGCATGTTGCATTCTGCACAACATGATCATGCATCAGTCTGGTGATGAAGTGACCCACGATGTCACTGAAGCTCCCAGTTCCAGTCTTACTATGACTAATGGTCACCAGCTGGCAGCAGTAGTAAGGGACCCCAAGCATCAGGCTCATGCATGGCATATGGATATGCAGGTAAAGAGATGGTATCTAGTCCAGAACTATGGGCCATGCCATACAGGATAGTGTTTCCTTTCTTATGAAAACCACATGGAGTATAATTGATGCATCCAGTGAGATGTGGGCTATGCTAAGTTGTGTATGGTCTACTGCTACTGTTTGTCAGACTTTCCTTCTCATCTCTAAATTATTATCTTTTTTAATTTCAGAACAGGTTTTCATATTACTGTTTGTAAAAGTCATCCCTGAGTGCTCACTGACTCCTGTTCAGTCATGTTGAAAGGCATCATATCAGGAATAATCACAATTTTAACTGTTTGCAAAATACTTTCTACTGACGAGGTGTAAATAAGAAAAGCACATATTGAATGTCCTGAAATGTCATAATTAGTAAAATGTGTAATCTCAGTATTTAAAATGAGTTCATACCTTGCAATTGAATGAAAGTACATTATATTGCTTTTTATATTACACAATGCTTCCTCAATTT
>NC_056741.1:147160238-147317730 GCF_019279795.1 Protopterus annectens | reverse complement strand
AAGTAGGCATGTTTATCAAAATTCCTTCACATTTCTGTATTCAACACAAATAAACTGCACTTACTGTATTTGCTTATATGTGTAGCAGTGCTCTTCAAGGACAATTACTACACAAGTGCGAAACCCAGGACTCTTAACTTTCTTAATCCTTTTACCATTGGTGGTAAGCAGTCTTGGAACCCAATTGATGTGATAAGTACATTTTCCCATATTTAAATGTTTAAAATCTTAACAGCTATACTGTTAAAATAAAAAAAAAATACTTTCATACAATCAGAACACTTTAGGGATAAACATTTCATGGACATATTAATGCAGTAATTAAATAATTACCCTAAAAAAAACACATGAAAAATAATAAAATACAATACATCCAGTGAGAAATCATGCAATTCATTAGCATCCCATTCTCACATCCATATTTCTTGTATAGTGGTAAGCTAATCCATGCTATTTTATTATATGAGCTTAACAGTGGCAGCTGCTATTTAGATGCAACCAGTGATATTGCTTATCAGTATTGTCTTTGCATTTTGAAAAACACTGCCAATGAACACACAATAAACTCCTGCAATGGGTTTATCAGTATGAAATTAGATAACAGCACTGGTAGGAAACTATAGTGAGTGTTAATATTTTTTACAGTGATCCGTGTGGTAGGATGAGATCCAAGCAATAAGCACCAAAACCTGTTTCTGTCATTATACCAGAGACTGATCAAAAAACAAATCGCAGATAGCTAGCCAGCCAGAAAGTGGTTAATTTGTTTTAGCAGGTAGTAGACAGTTTGTTTTTAAAGGAAAGGGACATTAGATTTACTTTGAAAAAGTTAAATTATTGCCAAAATTGATATTCAGGGGTAGACATTGCATGTATGTGAAAAAAAAAAACAAGTTGAAATACATTAAAGTCAAACATCCGAAGTGCATCCAGTCAAAAATGATATGTTTTAGGAGAGGGTAAGTTATATGTAAAGGCAAAGAAGATTTCAGTTTAACTGAAAAAAGTTAAACAATCAAAATGGTCTGTCAGGGAGTGGCAATCTGTGTACCTAAGAGCAACAAGTTGAAACGTATTACAGGGATCATTATTCTTTTCAACTGACCACAGCCAAGCATTAAAGAAGTACCTTTCTAGGGGAAAGAGGATGCTGTGTTCATGTGGAAGTGACTGACGTCTGAAATCACAAGTATCATTAAGTCTGGCTTGTCAGGATCAGTGATACTGTGTGAAAGGGAGGGAGGATTCTGTGTGTGAAGAAAAATAATTGTCACTTTGTACAGAAGGTGAAGAGGTAGGTCTGGGTGCGATAGCAACTGATCTCTAATCTAGTTTGACAGAGCAATGCATGTGTGTATGTGTGTGTGTGTGTGTGTGTGTGTCTGTATGTGTGTGTGCACGCGCGCGCGTGTGTGTGTGTGTGTGTCTGTGTGTGTGTGTGTCTGTGTGAGTGTGTGTGTGTGTGTGTGTGTGTGTGTGTGTGTGTGTGTGTGTGTGTGTGTGTGTGTGTGTGCGTGTGTGTGTGTCTGTGTGTGTGTGTGTGTGTGTGTGTGTGTGTGTGTGCGTGTGTGTGTGTGTGTGTGCGTGTGTGTGTGTGTGTGTGTGTGTGTGTGTGTGTTTGGTGAGAATTTCTTATAATTGAACACATTTAAACATCGGAAATCTACCCATTCAGACAGTGCTTTTTCATAGGGAAAGAGGAGACCCTGTATATATGAAATGACTGACTTCTGCAACTGCTTCTTCACATTTAAAGTATTGTCATTCCAGCTTGTCAGGATATGTGAAACTGTGTGTGAGGGACAAGGACATCTTTGTGTGAAAAAAAAATTGTCAAATTGTCACTTTGTTTGTCTGTGCACATTTCATGCGATCATATTAACAGTCTATGAGAAGACATGTATTCTGCTTGGGCAACTTGTGTGTGAAAAGAGCTGAAACTGGTGTTTGTGGTATTTTATGAAAAATGAAGACATAACCCATGTTTTGGCTTGCAAGTGTTGTTACCTTATTATAGTTACATAGCATACCTACTGCAAATATGTTTCCGTTGAGTTTAGAGCATGCAGCTATATGCTATTTTTCTCATGGAGTAAATGCATATCACATAAAATCATAAATATACTGGGGTACTACAGCATGAGAACTAAAACTTCTCTTTATTTGCCCTTAAATTATGCAATCAAGCATTTGAAATGTTTACACTGACAAAAATAAAGCATTACTGCTGTTTTGATTGGTATCACCAAAGGGCATCAGTGATAGTTAGAATTTGCCAGATTGCCAAGATGTGTTATATAAGGAATCGATATATGACTTATTTTTCAGGGTAAGGAAGGCAGAACATACCTAAAATTAATTGGAAATACATCAAAAGTAACACAGTATATACATTTCTCAAGAATAAGGAAAATCTGTCACTATAATAATACCATGCACCACAACTCCCTTTACTTACCTAGGCAATGAGTTGGGGTCAAATTGAAAAGTAAGCTACATTTGAATCCTTAAAAATACAATGACATATTAAGTGCATTTTATTACTGAATATCCAAATATATTGTCTTACAAAATTTGCTAAGACTCTCAAAGGGGGCAGACATATGATCTTTCATGCAGTTACCAAATTTTTACTGAGATTTCAAAATGACTGTCTGACATGTTCCTTCATAGATGCCCCATGAAATGAGGGTTCAGGGTAGGTAATGTAGTGTCTCTCTAGAATATACTGGTAATAACTTGCCATTCTATCAGAAGTGAAAAGCAAATGTATTTTTCAAGAAAGGGATATTTTTTATTACTGGAAAATGTCACCATGAAAACCTCTGTGCTGACCACGGTAATGATGTGTGGACAACTTCATTATTAAGCTGTATCTTAATTCTAAAGAACAGAATGGAAGTAATAGTTGCATTTTGCACAGTAATATCCCAGTATAATTTTTGGAAAGCTTTACATAGAACTATGAAAGAGAAATTGAGAAGCTCCCTCTTATGCAATGGTCTGCGCAGTCAGTTTGTATGAGTAGTCTGGCATATTACATTCTACTTGACTTCAATAAGAGGTGGGTATATGGCTTCCTTTTAAAGTGGAGAAAGCAGTGAATATCTACAATATATCTGTGCTGACATGCTGTGATATAAAAAGTAAAAAAAGAAAATCATACACAGTTCTCTAGAAAAAGAGATTCCCCAGGATTCACGAAGCCTCCGTGTAAGAGTTATAACTCTTACACGGAGGCTGCAGTTAAACTGAGTGATGTCAGCATGCTCTGCATATTCATGAGAGCATGCTGAATCACACCCAAGTCGAACACGGCCGTGTAAGACAGTAGGGGGCGTGTCCGTAGGCTGATCCCTGCAAGCGGACACGCCCCCAGAAGTGTAAAAGTGTCCAAAGTACACACCCACAACAGAGTCCACGCAAATGTGAATAAACACAACACAACACATGCCCCTACAGACTATTAAACATAAAAGAAATATAAATGTACATGTCATATTTTTTTTAAATTGTAAAGATGTTTAACCGTGAGTGCGCTCGTTTATGGGCGTGCCCGTAGCGCAGCTACAGTTAGCAGTCAGTGGGAAAGCATATAAGAACTACATATGCAAAATAAGCCAGGAAGCAATAGCGAAGCGGTAGAGATGCCGGCTGCAAAGCAGGCATTCATGGTTCGAGCCCCCACAACACAATTTTTTTTTTTCTCAAAATAAGCAGGAAACAAGTCCCTGACACATATATGTACACATAAAACCAGAATATATGTAAAATGCAATGTAATAGCCTATTTATATTGAATAAATGTGAGCTAAGAAATGAATATAAACTGCCAGATATGCCCATAGCTGAGCTACAGTTCAACAGAGTGAGGTTATGTGCCCGTAGATAAGCATAGGTTTAACTGGTGCAAAATGAGTGCCTGTAGCCGAGCAGCGGTTTACCACGCTAAATATATGTGCCCCTAATTGCGCTAAGCGGCATATGCGTGCCAATAGCCAAATCAGTGTTAAACCGGCTTACCCGCTTATGCGAGCTGCGCACCGCGCAAACGAGCTAACCGACGGGCAACGGTGAGCAAGCCGTATCCAAAATGCCTTTACACAGACACACCCCTCAACATGTCTAGACAGTCCTGAAAAATAGTGGCCAGGTTCGAACCCAGGATACTATACACCATAGTCAAGGTACAGAACCACTAAGCCATGACAGCAGTTCATAGAAATGCAATATCAGCTCATATATAGGAATGAATACAAACCACAGCATGACAATGCAGGTTTACTGAAGTTGATACAATTCCAAACTGGCCAATCACAGATATGTGCGGGAAAAACGGACTATATAAGCCCCATAGGCGGAATACACAGCATAAACGATTGTAGAACAGACCTGCAGTTAGAATGTCAGGTGTAGGTGAGGGTAGTCGCTTCCGAGTGGGGTGTTGAGGAGTCCAGGTACATGGCCTGGCTCCTAGTCCATAACCATGAGGCCCAACTCATGCAGGGCCAGGTCCTTTGGGAGCGTACAAGGCTGAGGCGTGGGACCAGTTGGCTCATGAACTCACCAGTGCCACAGGAATTCCTAGGACAGGTGAGCAGGTCCGTCACCACCATGCGGACCTGAAGAGACGTAAGCAGGACCAACTGAACCGTTGGATCCAGGAGGCCCGGCAATCACCCAACGCCCCACCACTGAGTAAGTATAAATTAATTATGTTTGTAGAAAGTTAAACTACCTGAAATCATGGAGATGTGTATTCCAATATTACTTCATTTATATTACAGCTGCAGGTGTCCGTTCTGCGAACCGCAGAGCCTATGCTGATAGGCTGGTGCGGTTGCGCCACCAGGCAGGTCAGTAATCCACAACTAGTAACTGTAAAGATGTATAAATGTATGACAGTTAGCATAAGAGTGCAGTGTAGCCAGGAAGGAATTAAATCTGCAACTCACAGAGTGTGAAAGTTTATGCAAGTATTGCCTGATTACAACAGTTCCCAGCCTGTAAGATGAAACTAATCATGAGACTGTCCAACACATATTTGTAAATAAAACTGCCCTGCCTGTAAGAAAATAGTACACAAACAGCAGCAGCAGGTAAAGTATAGCTGCAGAAGAGGATGAATCCACCTGTGTGAGATGAATACATGTGGAAATTCTGAAACATGACAGAAGTGAGAGTGCTGGAAATAACTGCAATAATTCTGTTAAAACATGTCAATAAAGCCTAGAAGTACCAGTCTGAATAGTAAAATGAAAGCAAGTGAGAGAGTGTGAGAAAGTGTCAGGAATACAGCACTACAGTAGTAATAACCCCTGAATAAAGTATACTGCAGTCAGGACATAATTAAATGCATGTGAGACCCAAAACCAAACAGAAACATCTGTTCAAAGTGTTGCTGCATGTGGAATGTGTACACCAAAATCTGGATATGCTGCTCCCAGTCTGAAATATGCAGATAGGATGACTGTCTGATATCCCAAACATCCACACCTGTCTACAGTTATAGAAAGAACAGTTAACAGGAGATGTATCTGCACAAATTTCGATATGACTTGTGTATGAACAGCAATAAAATGTAGACTTATGTTGCAGTAACAGTCCCATCTGCAAGGTTAAGTAGTTAACATATAGGACACTGTAGTCAGAACAGTAGTGTGTATATAACTGTAGCTATTATAAATGTACAGCATATGTGGTTGTATTTGAAGGTGTTAATAATATGTCTGATTTACCCCACCCTCTAACCATCTATAACCCATTCCACGGGAAAATGGTATGTGCAATCACAATTACCACCCCTGGACATCTGTCCTGTTGGGTCATATATATTTGCATGTCTGTTGATGCATCCGCCCCGTTCATACATCCACACCTGATGGCCTGTTGCCATCAACCAACCCTGCATGTTGTTGGACTGTGTATTACTGTTGAAATTATGCATGTGCTATGCACGCTGTTCAATGGTGTGAATAACTGGGTGTGTGGTTAATGGGAATACTAATGCATGCTGTTAAAACTAACTGTGAATGGTTTTTATATGTCACTAACCCAAACTGTAATGACATAATGCAAAACATAGAACGACAGGGAAGGCGGGTTCCGGCGGACCCACCTCTCCCACCTCAGCTGGCGAGTGCACCTGGCACTAGTGCCGAGTCCGGACCCTCCTCCGGTGGCCCTGTGCCACCTGCGGGTGGAAGCGCTGCAGGGGACGGGGCTCGCCCCCCCTCTGCAAGTGTGGCCGGAGGAGATCCACCACTCACCCTCCGTAGCGTCCGGACTGTGGTGCGTAGGGAGATGCGGGACTCTGTCCTCGAGCCCCTACGCCAGCTCGAGGCACGGGTGGCGCAACTAACGGGCTTGCCCGTTGCCCGGCCTACACAGCCCCCAGCACCGCCCCGTCCTGGGCAGTGAAGGAACAGTGGCAGCTGCCTATGGGTGGGGATATCAGTTCCACTGTTGCCATCTGTGGGCTCATGGGCTCTGGACATCCCAACCTCCGTCCCGTCATTTGTGTAACCCCCACACGTGTCATACACCGCCCCTGTATGCGTCTTGTTTGTCTTGTCTGTTAACCTACCCAACCTACCTCCCCAGCTGTACCGACTACCTTCACCTGACATACCACTCTCACCTGAAAAAAAAAAAAAAAAAGGGCACTCTGTACCCACAAAAAATTACGCCCCATACATAGCTGCCCATTCCGCACACATGTCTACTGGACATGGAACCCATCAATTCCAATTGGCTGTACAACAGGTATTATTGTTGTCCTGACACCTCTCTCAGGGGTGGAAGGTTTCAAATGTCACACCAAATTACATACATATGCACAGCTGTTGCTGCTGAAGAAATGGGCAGCTATGGGCCTTACCTACATCCCTCCTGCACATCCCAAGCTTGTTTCCCTACTGTCTTACCCTCTTTGTGACCCCTTTTTCACCACTTTCCTGTCTCCCCGTTTCTTTTCTTTCAAAGAAAATAGCTGGTGTGTCTAAGAAAGTAAGCGGTTGTAAGCGGGTGTGCGCTTGTGTGCGCGGAGCTAACCGCCAGTGCGCATGCGTGAGCTCCGCGCAAACCAGCGCTAACCCGGTTACAACTGCTTAAAAGTGCCTTAGTCACTTTGATTGACAGGTCCTGTACTCAGTTCAAAAGAAAAATAAAATCCCACTGTGAGTCCCGAACCCCGGACCTTGGCAACTATAGTCTGCATGACTTACCACTAAGCCATGACTCTTACATAGAAACACTGTGCTAAAGTAAATATATCATTTAACAGTAGGAATGAATGTAAAGGGAATATAGATGTGTAGTACACAAAGCATGACATTTAGAATCACAAACAAAACTGGTGGATTTCCATAATAGTAGTGTGTGAACAGAAACAGCCATGCTAGTTGGAAGCTAGTAGGTAATAATGTCACCATAGCACCTTGCAAGACACACACATACTCACAGCAGGATAAGCACTGCCCATACCCCACAACCCCTTACAGGAACACATCCGGACCAAGTAATAAAATATGTGGAGCAAAGGCCCAAAACCAGGGACACATTACAAATGAAGTTACAACAAATGCAGACAGTTCAGAAAGTAACAGGGTCTACACCTTGTGGGATGTTTGGAAGGGTATGCAGTCTGGAACTTGAATGTTTGTCACCATATCCTGACTTGAGCCCAGAATGACCTGCCAGATAAAGGTGTGCATGAGATAATGACCAAATTATGAGGCAGACATGTGGACAGCCTGCAAATATCTGTACACATGACGGGTCCAACACCACCATATTTGAATAGTTAAGACCCTAGACATAGCAACAGTGAATGTCTTACAGGGATGCCCCACAGACCCCATGTGAAATGTACAAACAGTAGGCAGAAAGGTGTAACACATGCAATGGCAACTATGGGGTCCAGAAAGTATTCACCACTCGCATGGCAGAAAAGGTGTAGTAATACCTATGCTCATGCTAACCCACAGTCACAACTGCAGCATACCAGACATATTAATGGGTGCACCCCACTGATATGTACCATTCCATGAGGCACATAACTGGTGAACCTGAAAGCCTCTGGGGCCTGCTCAGCAGCATACCCACATATGCTAATAGATGTCAAGGCCCACACCATGGCCAGACCACACTGCATGCTGTAACACCCTAGCAGATATAGCAAGCATTCCAGGGTGTGAATGTACATGGGAAATAGGAAAGCTACAGCAGCACACAACAGTCAAGACACCTAGCAGGCACACCAGTACTGACAGTGAAGGGCAACTATCGAAGACGTAGCAACAGAGTGCAAGCAAAGGTGAAAGGAAAGCACACACACACACATGCACACATCAACAATAGTAGTAGTTGTTAGTGTACATACACAGTCAGTACAGGAAACTGGAGAAATGAATGGAGGAATGTTAACCCACAACCCACCGAGTAAAATTAGAGATACCAACCTTTACACTCACAGAATGTTGTCCACAGCATAACAGCATGGTCCCTGCCATTAACATCTGAAAGGGCTACGCCTATTTCACACACCCTTTTATAGCACAGTTCTGAAATCACAGTGAGAACTGCAATCAGTACACAACAGGCTGCATGCAATTAGCAAATGCTGGCTAACAATTGGTGCAGAGGCCATCACATGGGCATATGCAGATACCTACAAAAGTATGCTGTATTCCATGTCCACGCATGCAATAATTACATTGCACCTGGAGAGAGACAGAGAGACAGAGAGACAGAGAGACAGAGAGAGAGAGAGAGAGAGAGAGAGAGGGAGAACCACACCCAGAACTATACTGCAACTAAGCAGACAGACAGCAATCCCCAGCAACAGCTACCTGGAAGCTGCAACAGTGAATCGGAGCAGCAGGACAGAGAGACAGACATTCGCAGACACAGCTGTGACAAACACAGGTACTGTAAAGTAATACTATCAAGGTGTACATACTGTGAACCCTCCATATGTGTTATTGGGCTGTATCCATATGTATATGAAGATGTGTAATGGGCAGGGGATATACAGCACCTATCAGTGAAGGCTGTACATACAGTTGTATGTGTGAGCATCTATGTGCACATATATATGTCGTCTGATTGTAGGTTGTACTGCCATGTACTAATTACATTACAGAGCTATGTATGCTTAGCAGTATGTTAGTGTGTGTATACAGTAAGGTAGACATATATGCTGACATACCTGTCCAACATATGGCTATGTAGTCATGTCAACATATGTATGTGTAGATATCTTATATGTATATATATACATATGATATCCATATATGTATACATACATAGAGAGAGAGAGATGTAGGACCACATAGACAGATGCTGATAGAATATTGTAGCGACATATCTATGTAATGCACACATGCAGAGATAGAAATATGTAGATACATATACATAGACAGACTGATCTGACCACCTACAGGTATGATTGTATATGCTGACCTGCAACACAGCCTGCCCCCCCCCTGTCGCCCACACCCCCTCTGTGCCCCCCCCACATCTACAGCAGAATATGTACATCAATATATATATATGTGCAAATGTATACACACATATGTACATGTATATAGAAATAGACATATAGACATATCTTAATACATAGATATATGTATAGAGAGAGAGTGAGAGAGATGTATACAGAGCTGGAGTGAGGCACATGTGTACAGATGTATTGCAACTGGTGCCTGGTGACAAAGGCACGGAGTGAACACCAGTGTCACATCCGGAGTATCATACCACAGTCCAGATCACCTACACAGGTAACCACCATATAAATGAGTGTCCGCCCACCACTGCATGTGTCAGGGGTGGTCAGGGTCAGACATGTGTACAATAGTGGCCCCAATGATAGTCACAGTGGCACACTATCCCTGGAACAGCTGCACATGGTATGTGTCCGCACACATGGTCAGTCAGGCATGGACATGTAGGTCGGTGTACCCCCCACAGCACGTAATGTATGCCATGGTATGGACCTCACACGACAGCAACAGATATGTAGAAGGACACAGTGACATGTACAACACGGTGACAATGCACCCAAACACAGTACCATTGCACAGTGACTGTCAACACCATAGAGTACACATATGCCGCCCACGTACAGGTTACCACCCCCAGATGCACATATGGAGGTCACACCCATGACAGATGTCCAACAGGCATTGTACCACCGGCCACCATCCACAACCTACCTGTCTGCTGTGTGTCGTCTGTGCCACTGCAATTTAGTGCACATGTGTAGGTACGGGTTCAGACTCACAGACAGGACACACCCTGCAACAAACCACACAGTGTTACGATGCGAGACTCCCCATGTGTACATGTCACACATACCCCTGCTGCATGTCACTCAGATAGGTAATATGCCATATGTGTCACCCTGTGTAACTGTGTGACGGCAGCAGGTACCATCACACCACATGTGTCACAATTGTCAGGTTAGCAGAACAGTACGCTGCTGTAGACACGGGGACATTAGCATATTGCACAGTATTGTATTACAATGTCATGTATTGTGTTGTATTGTATTGGTATGGTGAGGTGCCTCCTGCATGGAGTGGAACCACTGGTGCTGTGCTCCAGTGTACAGGTACATACCCTGTAGTCCAGGTAGTGTAACATAGCACCTCTATATGTGTGTTTAGCGCCTGTCAGAGGGTATGTAGCATGCAACTGGGGATACCAGCAGGTCCCGTCCATGTCGTGTAGTCTGCTCACCTGTGGGTGTCTCTCACCTGGATAACTGTGATGACCTTGAGGTTAGGGTCAGCAGGGATACCCATGCCTTAATACAGGGGGAGGGTGGGGTGACACCTGCACTGACCCTGTCCGCCACAATGTGGTCTAGCTGTGGTGTAGGTGAAATATGTGTAGTGTACTACCCATGGGCATAGAGGATGGTTCCTGACCAGGTCGCTAAATAGGTCAGGTAGGCCTCCTGGTCATCTGCAGTATCACGCTTGATGTCCCACTCAACATTGCCCATGTGGTCAGTGTGATGGGAAATAGATCCTTACCAGTGCTGCTCAGACATACCCTCCCTTCAGAGACTGATGCTCTGTCTCGTAGTAGCTTACATCAAGTGTGATACAATCAGTATATGGCTGGGGTTCGCGGACAGGATGCTGTCCCTTTGTGGACAGTGTCCTGGACATATATGGGAATGCATGAGCCATGCGGTCTTGGAGATGTCTGTAGAAAGCAATTGTGTAGGGGTCAGCATTGTGTGATGTCTCTGACACTGGCCCAGTGGGCTGTAAGGATACCATATCAGTGTTACAAAGTGTAACGTCTGTATCTGTAATGTTGTGCACTGTAGCCATCTGTGCTGGTGGTGGAGGTGGGATATGTATATCCAGGGCAAGCAGGGTGTTGTCAGCCCACAGTAGTCGCCGATGTATGCCATACAGTACCTAGACACAAACACACAGAGTGAGGAGGTGCACCTCACCTGAATTGGTGTTCTGACTGCTGGTGTCCAGTAGTATGTCGTACGTAGCCTGGCAGGTACTGTACAACAGTTGCTGGCCGAGCACTGATACCTGGCCATCTACATGTGTATCCACCAATAGACAGACAGCTGCCACATATGTGTGATATGTGTTATTATGACAGTCAAGTAGCATGTGTATTATGTGTGCCAAGGTCTGCCAACATAGATTGCTGATACCATGTTATCTTTATTCCCAGGTACATGGCCCACCCGAGACATGCAACCTACTCCGTGGCTGAGGATGAGGAGATACACCAGAGCCTGGTGCGGGACTATGCAACACTCTTTTCCCGCACCAGCCAGAATCAGCAGGTGAGGGCTGCACTGTGGCAGGACCTTGTCCGGCGGGTAAATGATATAGGCATGCATAATAGGACATATGAGCAGGTACGACATCACTGCAGTGATTTGATTAGACATGTCCGTCAGCGTGCATCAGATATCCACAGGCAACAGGTCGCCACAGGTGGTGGGGTGGCTACACATCCCCCACTCACCAGACTGGAGGGACTGCTCCTGAGTGTAGTGGCTCCAGTCCACCTGCAACAACAACAGCAGCAGACATGTGTCATGATGGAGGCTGGAGCCGCACAGCAGCAGGACACTGAACGTGCAGGTAATATGTCACATGTGTAGTTGACTGTTGTGTACACTGGTAGTTAATGCATGTGTGTGGTGTGTCCTTTGTTTGTAGCTGCAACCATAGTATATAATGTGCAAGTGTGATATCCGCAATATTAGCTGCAGACCTTTGAAAGGCGACTGTGGTACACCTGACCTGTATCATACTCAGTAATATTGGCACAGTTGTGCCCACTAACATTAGTTTCCTCCTGTCTGCAGGACCCTCCGGTATCACTGCATTGCAGCCTATCCATGCTGGTGAGTGTCTATTTACTTTACCTGTTAAGATGTTGGTAGTAATAGTACCTTTTGGCACACTTAGTGGTGCCCCTTGTATGCATGTAGGTGTGTCTGTGTCTGTGTGTCAATATCACGCATACTGAGTACTGTTCAATTGTGTGAAACTGTGTGCACGTGTGCATGTGTGCAAGTGTGCAAGTGTGCAAGTGTGCATGTGTGCATGTGTGCATGTGTGCATGTGTGCATGTGTGCATGTGTGCATGTGTGCATGTGTGCATGTGTGCATGTGTGCATGTGTGCACCTGTGCATGTGTGCATGTGTGCATGTGTGCACCTGTGCATGTGTGCATGTGTGCATGTGTGCATGTGTGCACCTGTGCATGTGTGCATGTGTGCATGTGTGCATGTGTGCACCTGTGCATGTGTGCATGTGTGCATGTGTGCATGTGTGCATGTGTGCACCTGTGCATGTGTGCATGTGTGCATGTGTGCATGTGTGCATGTGTGCACCTGTGCATGTGTGCATGTGTGCATGTGTGCATCGCTGGCAGTGTGAAGACATTGTAAACTGTGTTTCCTGTTTACTTCCCACAGGTTCTGTTGCTGCTCTGGTGTTATCTAGCAGGGAAACTGAGTCAGGTGCCGTGGGTACTGCTACTGATGACATTGGTGTAGTGGCACAGGACGGTATGCCAGGGTCCGCCATTGGTCAGCCAATTGACAGTACACAGCTGTCGACACCATCCATGCGCACAGTTATCCTGCCAATACACCCCTTGTCACCACTGTCCCTAGGTGATGGACAGCATACAGTGGGCATCGACCAGGGTAGTGTGGTACCTGCGGCACATGCTTCCCCACACAGCAGCCATGGGCATGGCCCAGACATGGTACCACACAGACAGTTGTCCAGGGGTTCTCGTGGGAGCATCCATGGGCGTACTGCCCCTGGCAGACGTGCCCACAGAGGACTTACAACCTCAGCTATGTTCCGGACTGTCATGCAGGCACAGTCACGTATGGAACGGTACACCAGACAGGGTCTGAGGGAGCTGACAGCATGTCGCACAGCCATGACCGACGGTATGCGTGACATTGCGGCCGCCATCCGTGATTTCACCGACGTCGTAGACAGACGTTGTGGGGACATATTACACCGTCTCCACAACTACATGTCCATGAGCCAGGGTGATGGTGGGCGGTTGCGTCGTCGACGTGGCCGTATGCCAGCAACAGCAGCAGCTGGCAGTCGGCGTGGACGACAACAGGGCCGCGGCCGCCCCCGTAGTGCCAGCAGCAGCCCCAGCAATGCTGGGTCTGTGCTGTCATCAGACCGCCCCAGGAGACCACGTGCACGTGGCTCTGGCCAGGGCCGACAGGGCTCTGTGTCCAGTCAGCGAACACCTGCTTCTGATGACAGTACCCAGTCTGGGTTGGTACTGGATACGGTCCGTAGCACCCCCTGCAAGGCACAGGTACCGTGTCCGTGCCCAGAGACACTGATCTGTATGGCCTGGCAGGTACAGTCTGTGGCTGTCCACAAACACCAGTATATGGCAGCCATGAGGTGGAACTGTGTGCATCCATACACACATGCAAAATAACAACACCTAGGGCTACCGCATACACGCACACACTGCATCAACACTGCCCCACCTTCTACTGCTGTCCCTCACCAACACACATACACATACATGTCAATTGGTGGTATGGGTGGCTGACCCAGGCATACCAAGTTCACACCCTGTGCATATGATGAAACTGTGCCACCTCCTGCAGTCTGTAACAACTGTGCAGGTACAGGTTAACATGTTACTGATGCACAGGGTGACCACATAGATGTGTAGTAATAGTATCATGTTTTGAACAGTACTGTGTGCTGATTTAATTGTGGGTATATCACAGCATGCCTGATGCAGTATTTGTGTGATTGTCATGTCCTGTTGTCTACACCCATGGTAAGTACCATAGTGTATCATCTGCACATGTTGGCATACTAGTGGTAATGATGTCAACAGCAGCCTACATACATAGGTAGCACAGGGATGGGTAATGAATGTAGTAATACACAATGATGGACATGTAAATTGCAAGTGGCATGTTGGCCACACTAGACTCTGCAATGCAGATGTGTGAGGACGTTGATATGTGTGCATAACTACACAAGTGGTACAGGACACATAGGTGCACACTAGCACTGCATGCACACACCTCCTACCATGCTAGACAGCCCCAACACACATAACGAACTGTCACGGGAGGGAGAGTCCCCATACATGTCAGGGATACTGTGGTGGCAAGCCAGGGAGCATACATCCTACTAAGTATGGCACCACTGTGAGAAGGATCGGTGTCTGTTATTTGACATGTGTATTACTGCAGGTATGGGCACATGGGTTTATATCCAGTTATTGTACATCCTGACAGTACATGCATGTTCCGTACACTTGTGTGCACTGAGACTGGACCCTGGCCATCTGACCAGTGTGTTTCCATGTACATGTGCATAGCGCCTGCATATGTGCAGTGTTACCTTATGGAACTGGTACAGCTTGTTTGTTGTACAATGGACTACATGGAGCACTGTTCACTGTACCTTTGTTTGCATGCATGTTTGCTTGCAATTACCCTGGAATACCGATCACACCTGCAATGCATAGTTATAGGGCTTCTGTGGACTCCTAGTGCCATCTGTGTAGCCTACTGTATGTATGGCCATGTCCCACTTGAGAGGTTGCCACTGTTTGACCTGTTCACATGTACATTGACTGTGACACAGTGCATATGACCTGCCTGACATGTGTCCACGTGAGCAGTCATATATGCTACTGCTAAGTAGTCACAGGCACTACACCTTCACACATCCATCTCCTGTTGAACTACCTGCTTTGCTAGGGACAGCCTGCACCTGTCACCCCTGGCCTATCGGATATTGGCAAAGCCTCTTGCTACCCAATAGTGCCTATGTTAGGCAGGGCTCACATGACAAACCCACCTTCATAGGTATCACAAGGGATAAGACACTAAGAGCAATGCTACACAACGCCAGATGTCTAATCCTCCAGATGCATGCACCCAAAACACTCCTTTGCAGGGGAAACATCGATATGTGTGCAGTAACAGATGCCTGGTTCAGGGCTACTGGGAGCACACCAGCACTACCGGGTGTAACCCGTTGATTCCTTTGCTACAGTCACCAAGGCCATTGCCGAGGGAAGGTGGTTCACACAGCCTACCTGGGCCTTGCAAACGCCTTTGCAACAATACCCCACTTGGGCATTCTAGGCAAGCTCACCAGCCTGAATATGAGCCCCTATGTCACTAGATGGATTGCACAGTGGCTCAAGAACAGAACCCACATGGTTAGCATTGCTGGAGCCATGCCAGACCCCATAACAGTTCCAGGATGTGTCCCAGAAGGCTCAGTCCTGGGACCCTCTTGTTAGGTACATATTTATTGGAGGTACAGGCCAACACGGATGAACTGTGGCTGTCCAAATATGCAGATGACTGCAAACTGGACACCATAATCGACTACCCAGCTGACACAGGCATCTTCCAAAGGGGCATCATAGCAACAGACAACTTGTGCCAGGGCCATGGCCGTCTGCTGAACAGTGTGTAGAAGGGGAATGTGCATCCTGTAGTCTGTTCACCTAGTTACCAAAGGGACATTGTCCCCACACACACTAACCCCCCTCAGCCAGAAACACACACTTGCCAATTGCAGGATTCAAACCCCTATCTGACTGTTATGACACGTGAGACAGGCGCATTAGCTGAGCACGCTATTTGCATTACTGGGGGTTTTCTCTTCCCCTGCTATACTTATAGAGTGCTGACATCATCAGTATTTAGAAAGGGTATGGGCATCCTGTAGTGTCCTATCCTATTTGCCAAAGGGACACGTCCTCGCACACTAACCCCCCTCAGACAGACACACACATTTGCCATTCACAGGAATCAAACCCCTACCTAGTTATGTTATGACACTTGAGACGGACGCATTAGCAGAGCGCTATTCGCATTACTGGGAGTCTTTCTTTCTCATGCTCTACTTATAGGGTGCTGACATCAGCAGTGTTTAGCAAAGGGGAGGGGCATCCTGTAGTCTGTTCACCCAGTTTCCAAAAGGGACTTTTCCTCACACACTAACCCCTCACACAAACACACACACTTGCCATTCACAGGAATCAAACCCCTACCTAGTTATGTTATGACACTTGAGACGGACGCATTAGCAGAGCGCTATTCGCATTACTGGGAGTTTTCCTTTCTCATGCTCTACTTATAGGGTGCTGACATCAGCAGTGTTTAGCAAAGGGAGGGGCATCCTGTAGTCTGTTCACCCAGTTTCCAAAAGGGACTTTTCCCTCACACTCTAACCCCCCCACACAAACACACACACTTGCCATTCACAGGAATCAAACCCCTACCTAGTTATGTTATGACACTTGAGACGGACGCATTAGCAGAGCGCTATTCGCATTACTGGGAGTCTTCCTTTCTCATGCTCTACTTATAGGGTGCTGACATCAGCAGTGTTTAGCAAAGGGGAGGGGCATCCTGTAGTCTGTTCACCCAGTTTCCAAAAGGGACTTTTCCCTCACACACTAACTGCCGTCACACAAACACACACACTTGCCATTCACAGGAATCAAACCCCTACCTAGTTATGTTATGACACTTGAGACGGCCGCATTAGCAGAGCATGCTATTCGCATTACTGGGAGTTTTCCTTTCTCATGCTCTACTTATAGGGTGCTGACATCAGCAGTGTTTAGCAAAGGGGAGGGGCATCCTGTAGTCTGTTCACCCAGTTTCCAAAAGGGACTTTTCCCTCACACACTAACCCCCCTCACACAAACACACACACTTGCCATTCACAGGAATCAAACCCCTACCTAGTTATGTTATGACACTTGAGACGGACGCATTAGCAGAGCGCTATTCGCATTACTGGGAGTTTTCCTTTCTCATGCTCTACTTATAGGGTGCTGACATCAGCAGTGTTTAGCAAAGGGGAGGGGCATCCTGTAGTCTGTTCACCCAGTTTCCAAAAGGGACTTTTCCCTCACACAAACACACACACTTGCCATTCACAGGAATCAAACCCCTACCTAGTTATGTTATGACACTTGAGACAGACGCATTAGCAGAGCGCTATTCGCATTACTGGGAGTTTTCCTTTCTCATGCTCTACTTATAGGGTGCTGACATCAGCAGTGTTTAGCAAAGGAGAGGGCATCCTGTAGTCTGTTCACCCAGTTTCCAAAAGGGACTTTTCCCTCACACACTAACCCCCCTCACACAAACACACACACTTGCCATTCACAGGAATCAAACCCCTACCTAGTTATGTTATGACACTTGAGACGGACGCATTAGCAGAGCGCTATTCGCATTACTGGGAGTTTTCCTTTCTCATGCTCTACTTATAGGGTGCTGACATCAGCAGTGTTTAGCAAAGGGGAGGGGCATCCTGTAGTCTGTTCACCCAGTTTCCAAAAGGGACTTTTCCCTCACACACTAACCCCCCTCACACAAACACACACACTTGCCATTCACAGGAATCAAACCCCTACCTAGTTATGTTATGACACTTGAGACGGACGCATTAGCGGAGCGTGCTATTCGCATTACTGGGAGTTTTCCTTTCTCATGCTCTACTTATAGGGTGCTGACATCAGCAGTGTTTAGCAAAGGGGAGGGGCATCCTGTAGTCTGTTCACCCAGTTTCCAAAAGGGACTTTTCCCTCACACAAACACACACACTTGCCATTCACAGGAATCAAACCCCTACCTAGTTATGTTATGACACTTGAGACGGACGCATTAGCAGAGCGCGCTATTCGCATTATTGGGAGTCTTTCTTTCTCATGCTCTACTTATAGGGTGCTGACATCAGCAGTGTTTAGCAAAGGGGAGGGGCATCCTGTAGTCTGTTCACCCAGTTTCCAAAAGGGACTTTTCCCTCACACACAAACACTTGCCATTCACAGGAATCAAACCCCTACCTAGTTATGTTATGACACTTGAGATGGACGCATTAGCAGAGCGCGCTATTCGCATTACTGGGAGTTTTCCTTTCTCATGCTCTACTTATAGGGTGCTGACATCAGCAGTGTTTAGAAAGGGAATGTGCATCCTGAGTGTCTTTTCCTATTTGCCAAAAGGGACATTTCCCTCACACAAACTTACACACACACAGACACACACACACACACTGAGCACTTGCAGGATTTGAACCCCTATCTAACTATGTCATGACACTTGAGACGGACGCATTAGCGGAGCGCTATTCGGATTACTGGGGAGTTTCATTTCTCCTGCTGTACTTCTAGGGTGCTGACATCATCTGTGTTTGGAAAGGGGAATGTGCATCCTGTGGGGAAGCAGACACCAAGCACACTATGGCTAAGCTGTCATTCCCTAGGGCAAACAGCCTATTGTTGACCTCTACACCATTATGTTTAATTGTCAAATGCACATTATTTGTTGCTGATAGACTGTTTGCATATCTTTATTGCCATAGCATTCCCTGTTGGTATGAACAACCTCTGCATCTGTGGAAACTGTTTGCATATGGGAGGGATCCACTATATCATGTATGTCTCTGTAGTCATTTAACTGTGTGCACTGGGCAGACTGCTGTAATGTGGTTGGTCCCTGGCATAACACATAACAATACCAGATATGTGTGTCCCACTGCTAAACCAAGATTTGGACTAAGTGTGTGAGCATGCCCAGTTCAGCCTTCCCATGGCATGTTGTCAAAGTGTGTGAGCATGCCCAGTGTGATTATTCCATATGTTGGACTCTGCAGCCCACCACATTTGTGGATGTGTGTGAACTTCACAAACTATCACCCGTTCATGGTTGTGGGTTGTGTGTCATGTTGTGTAGTTACTGTACAACTGCTTTGTGTGTGAACACAACAGGATTATACTGTGCCTGCAGTGTTTGCATGGGATACTTTGCATGCAGTCGTCAACATCCTTTCACACTGACCTAACACTGTAGTACTGTATAGTGTACTGGCAGTACTTTGACTGTGGTGGACAGTAACCTGGGCTTTACTGCTATCACTGCTTTACATTCTGATCGTGGGCACAACAGCCTGGTTGGGGCCAGTTGTGTACATCTGACCATGTTGCATTCTGTTCAGATATGCACTACTTACACCAGACTTGCCCAACATTGTTAGTGTATCCCACAACATAGGTGTACAATTGCAAACACTAGCGTTGTGCCCTAGTCCATGGCTAATGCAAGTTGGAGAGTGTGTTTGTCCTTCAACACACATTGTAAGTGGAGTTTGCCATGACCAATGTAATGGTTGGTATACTGTGCCTCTGTCTACCTGTGACATGACAGTGATACCCAGGATAAACCTACCATCTCCCGTCCACCCATCAGGATTCCTATTGAGGAAGATTGATAAGTGACTCTATGGGTAGCCTGTGCTGAGGGTTCACTCATGGGTGGGGGTGGCTTCTGTGTTATGGATCACACAGTACAGCCTGTCCTATGTAAGTCAGTGCTGGGGTTCAGGTCTGTCATGTGCATAGCTCACTGCCATTCAGATTGTACTATGTGCAGCATTTTTATTGATGCCAGCAACACATGCAGAACATGGCATGTGTGTAGGCTGATTGATACTCCTGATGTGGTACTGTTGGGGACTTTACAGTTGATGGAGGTGTCTGCTGAGGTACATCCCACAGGGGCTATTGTAGTCGATTGTACCACTGATGCAGGAGGACTGCAGAGCCACAATGACCTCACCTTATGTAGATCTGACATCCTTCATGATTAGGTGGGTATATGGTATGTTTCTGTAAACACTACAGCACATGTTTGTCCAGTGCAGGATATCTATCACCCTGTGTCCCCAGGTCTCTCATTACATGTTAACTACATAATGGGTTAACACCTATGTGGTAATTGGTGGGCACTTACTGTATATCCACGGGGTTGACTATACACATTTCTGCACTTAGCTTGCTGACATAGCTATGGCACCAGTTGTCTGTTTGTATGTGGCCCTTTTGTGGGATGCATGTGTCAGCTGGTGGATCATATGTGGTGAGCGGTTTGTAGTCCTCTGCAAACATGTTAGGACACAGTCCTTCCATGTTTGCCTGTACCTATGGGACATATATACCAGACGAGGGGGATACCAGGTCCAAGCCTTGTGGGATGCCAGTTATATCTGGTTTGTAGTCTGACATGGCTGAAGCATGTCTGACCATGTCTGTTCTGTCCTTGGTCTGGTTTGCAACCCCTCTACTGACATGTGGGTTTATATTTACACTGGTGAGCCTATCTATACTGAACATGTAGGGTATTGTATAGACGCCTTTGCAAGGTCCAGATCCACTGTGTGGAGCACATTGCCCTCATCAATGACCTGAATGACTGTTTCAATTGGGTCCAACATGGTTAGGGGCAGGATCTGCACTTGAGAAGGCCACACTGTGTTGGGTCCGTGTCAGTAGGTCCCCGACATCCATATTTCTGTGGTACATGCTGCTCCTTTCCATAGCTGTGCAATCTGGGCTTCTCAGGATTCTGGGGTAGTACTGTTCAGTATCCACTCAGGCAACACCTTTGTTGAGAAGGACCACTGTTGCTGTACACTGCTCTTTGGGTACATATTCTGTGGTACGGCTGGCATTGAGCAGTAGTGTGGTGTGGCATTCCATTCATCTTAGACTCCATGTTGCACATCGCCCAGGTCACCATCTCATACCATTGCTGCTGTGTGTTTTGCTTTGGAGATGTTGTCTGTTACCTCAGCATCTGCTATGTCAGGGGGCCAGCTGTCTGCTGGGATACATATTCTGCATACATGGGGGTGTGGGGGTTTGCACTGCACCTGTCGGGATGTATGTTGGCAATATGTGTGTGTGTTTGTGGTGTTTGTGTGATTCAGTCCATATCTGTGAATTCACAAGATGGCTCCTACCATCAGTTGTGTAAGCCTTGGGATTATCCTTCATGTCCTGTACAATTTGTATCTACATAGGTTCATAGGTTCATACTAGGCTATCCACCCTGGGCATTTGTTAGGCTAGCCAGAGTGTGTGTGGCTTTTGAGACCCCTTGCTATCTGGATATTATGGCCATGTATTGTTTGCTTAGCTGTGCCTCTGTCTGGACATCACACAGTGAAGACCCCCACTGTAACTCTACAATCATCCATCCACTTGGCAAGATTCCTGTTGAACAATGTCAGTGAGGGGCTCTGCCTAACATGGGGTGGGAGTCTGGTCCAGGGTGTGTGGAGCCTCTGGATTATGTATCTGTCCCACCAGCACATCCTATTTCATTATGTGTTGGGGTTGACATCTCTCACTCTCGCAGCTCCAATGGATATGTGTTGTCTGGGGTGGAGCAGGTCCATTACTCCTGTGTTAGGCATGGCCTCCTACAACAGGCATGCAATGCCTCTGTGTGGGCAGTCTGCGACTGGAGTCAGCTGGGGTGTCTACAGCCTAGCAGCATATGACATATATGTATGACACTTTATCCTCTTGGTAAGGTACCTTTGCAGTCTTCCTAACTGCTGCAGGTGTCAGGTAAGGTAGATCCCACATGAGGCATTGTACTGGATTATGGGTGTGATTGGGATAAAGTATAGGGGCACAGTGGCCTCTGTTGCCATAGATGTGACTCCTTTCCTAATACAGTGTCACATGTAGACAGTCTTCCTAGCCACATTGGCAATGTGGGTGTCACATAACAGGTTACTGTTCACTTGTGTCCCTTGGTCCCTGGTTACTCCTTCCATACATAATGGTTTACCACCTTTGTGGTATTTCGTGGTACCTTGTCTGGTATTTGGTGGGACATTCATACTGTCCAGTGTCTTCCGGACGGTTGGGGGGTTATTGTGTGTGAGAGTGCGGTCTGTAGCATACTACAGACTGCACAGCAGTCTTGCCTACAGTTAGTTGCACGTGGGTGAACTCCACTGCCTTGTGCATTGTCAGTTACCTGGACGCCTGGGTGTCTGTGCTGCCTATGGTTACTCACCTCCTTTTATGTAGTGTTCCAGGTTTTGGGGCCATGACACATGGTACATGGTATAACCTGGTAGTGCTGGTGTGCTGTCAGGAGCCTTGCAGCAGGTTTCTGTCACTGCACAGACATCGATGTTCTCTATTCTGGGGATGGCCTAGGAGCATGCATATTGGGGTGTACACATCTGGCATCGGTCATCATTTCCCTTATGTTTCTTCCCACTTATGTTTTCTCGGGTGGCGGGTCAGTCTGTTCAGCCTTGCCTACAAAAGGCTGTGTGGAGGTGGCCAAGGCCTTATCCACTATTCAGACGCCCAGGCGTAACGGGTGCAGGCCATCCCAAGGGCAGCTGCATGGATTGTCAAGCATGACATCCCAACCTGACAGACATTGGATCCCCTTGGACTGACACCAGTAAATGTGCTACTTGCTATGACTGATCATTCCATGTTTCTACTGTGGCATTATTCTTGGTAAGGGTAGGTTGCTGCAAACGGTGAGTGTCATACCAGCCTGGACTACATAATCGGATAGCTCATCTGTGTCTCTTTACATGTAGGCTAGGGCAGTACACCTCGGGTCATTCACACCAGCATGGACTATGACTGCATCATATTTCTGTTTGCTTTGGAGTGACCTTCATATTTCTGTTATGTGGCATATTGTGGCGGCCTACAGGCAGCTTACTGTACCCTTTCCTTTGTTCAGTCTGCTGTGCGGGACAGCAGTGTGTCTGACTATGGAGTCACCTATTACAACTGTATCAGGCATGTTGTTTCTCCTTCTGGCCTGTGACTGTTTGGCACACCAGCTTTGTGTGCTATGTGTTGCATGTGCTATGTTTGGAGGCTGTTTCATTGGGTGTCTGCTTTATTGGCCTCTGTTGGTGTGCTGTGTGTGTGATTTCTGCCTCCGGGAATGTCTTTCTGTGTTTATGTGTTTGGTTTGCAGTTGTGGTAGGTCTATGTGGGTATGTGTTTGTGGTGTGTGTGGTTACCTTCTCCTACTGACTTGTTGTGGGTGTACTGAGTTGGGGAAGCTCTGCCTCCGGTTTGGATGGATGGTTGCATCTCTCACATATATTTGTATTTCTTGGGTGGAGTTGGTGGTTGTCTGTGTACTTGGGGCAGGTGTAACATTGGCTCAGGGTTCACAGATTCCACTTGTTGTGCCTGGCCTTACTGGATTGCATGTGTGGACAGATTATATTGCCATACTACTGATCAGTAATTACGTCATTGTTCATGCTTGCTCTATCATGTAGTAGCTTCCTCTTTCTCTTGCATGTTTTGGTTATGGCTGGTGTCCACCATGCCAGATTTAGGCACTGTGTCTTGTTTTAATTTGGGACTGCATAATCCAAGCATTCCTGGCGGTGTTCATGGAGTGGCTGTCTTGCAGGTTCTGAGGCGTGGCCCATATTTTGCACCTGCACGGGAACTTTCATGGCTTCAACATCATTTTGGAGGTGTGCACATAATGCTTAGCACATGTTTTCCACTGTGTTTCCCAGACAGGGACTGTGGTCAGGATTTGTATATCCAGTGTGATTACTATATGGTCTGGTGTTACCAGTGTGCAATACACTTCTCATCTTAACATCCCGTACCCATGTTGCTGATTATCACATCCAGTATGCTTGCCCCTCTTGTGGGTGTGCTACGTTGTTCCTGGGCCTTTTGGTTTGTGGATTTAATGACCTTTTGTCCTACACTGTTGCAGCTGGTATAATGCTCCCAGTCTATGTGTCTGGGTATTTGCAGTCACCAAATATAATGTGGTTTGGAGGACTTGATATATTCATGTATTCCAGCATGGGCGCAATGCAGTTCCTGGTGTTGGGCCAGTACTCTGTGGCAGGCTATACACTGGTGGGCGGTTTTAGCCACTGTTACTTGTGCATGGCTAGTCCATGCTGCTTTTCTGGTGGTACCAACATGGGGGTGTGGTTATCCTTGTCATTCTTGATGGTCACCCTCCTTTGTAGCTTGTTCCAAGTGTTGAGGATGTACAGCACAGTCTGAGGTGTAACCTGGTGGTGTTAGGGTGCTGTTGTGAGCCTTGCCTCAGTATTCTGTTACAGCACAGTTATCAACATTCTCCATACTGGGTGGGCTTAGTCTGCATGCATCTTGCTGTTTGACCTTATCCCTTATCTGATTCTTATCCCTTCTGGTACCTATGGAGATAGGTTTGTGTTTTGCGCCTTCCTATTCAGGGCACACTGTGCATGACAACAGCCTTTGCCAGTATCCATACGGCCTGCACTGATAGGTGCATGCCAGTCCTGGCAGGTGGTGCATCATGTCATGCTCAGCATGTCATCCCAGACTGGCACACAGTTCGTCCCCTTTGCCTACCTGCATTACTCCGGTAATTGTTGCACTTCATCATCTCGTTGTCCTGTTGTGGCATGCTGCTTGTTGAGGGTAGGATGTTAGACGGGTCCTCAGGTGTGCATATGGTACTTGGTGTTACATTACTTGACACACAGCATTCATGCCTCAGGTGGTGCTGCAGGGCTGCCTCTGTCGGATGCACATATTACACTTCCCTGTACATGTTTGTGAACAGGTTGTGTCACATTAGGCATCCCTGTTACTATATGGTGAGTCGGAGAGGGGTATCATTCCCAAGGTTCCTACTGAGCCAATGTATGTGCTATGCATTGCCTCTTTGCCAAAGCCAGGGCATACTGGGCACGCCTCCTTCTGCCTACTGGGGCAGGCTCAGGTTGTTCCTCCTCCGAGTCACGCTGTGCCTGTGGTGGCCTTGGCGATGGTGGGGGGCTGTTTGGCCCAGCCCTATGGTGATCCTGCTGCAGCTGTTTTCGCATGATCATATTATGTAGCATAGCACATACCATGACAATTTGGGTACATGTAGTTGGTGTGTACTGCAAGGCTCCACCAGATGTGTCCAGACACCGGAACCGTGACTTGAGCAGCCCGAACACACGCCCTATTACATTCCGTGTTTGTGCGTGTGCCTCATTATGGCGTTCCTGTTCAGGTGTGTGTGCATTTCTGATGGGTGTCATCAGCCACGGCTCCAGTGCATATCCAGCATCCCCACTAGGTGTCCGTGTGGGATGTCCCCATTGGCAAATGTCTGGTACAGCTGCGTCAGATGCCAGATGTGGGAATCATGGTAGCTCCCAGGACAGCCGGCACACACATTCATTATTATGCCCTGGGCATCACACACGACCTGGCAGTTGATGGAGGGGAAGCCCTTGCGGTTTATGTAGGCCCTACCCCGCCTCCTGCTGGTGCTTTGATGCATATGTGCGTGCAGTCTATGGCACCCAGTACCTCAGGGTATTCCGCTATTTGCTGGAAGAGACGATGTTGCTGGCCAATACCTCACGGGCATTGGGGAAGTATACATGATCACCGACATGTGCTGACATGGCATCCAGGAACTGGTGCAGTACCCTGGAAGCTGATGCCTGTGATATCCCCATCATATCGCCAGTTGGTCTCTGGAAGGTACCTGTTGCTAGTATTCTTAGGCCAACACATACCTTGGTTTCCACTGGGATGGGTTCCCCTCTGTTGGTTCTGTGTGTGAGGTGTGGCCTGCACAGCTCCACTATTTGCTGCAGGAGGTCTCTGTCCACTCTATAGCGCTCTACTATCTCCAGCTCATGTAACCCGTGGTAGGTGACCCTGGGCCTGTACACTCTTCTCCGCCTCCTCACTGCGGGTTGTCTGGCACCATCTGCATTGTCACCACCCTCAGCAAGTCGCCTATGTCTCATTATGACAGCTATGGCAGCCCCTAACATTTCTGCTCTGAGTTCAGCTTTTTCAGTTTTCACTTCTGATAACTTAACTCCTGTCTTGCAGTGTCTCTTGAGAGAAACATTCTGCACTGCTGTTTGCAGAGTTTTAAGTGCTGGGCTGGCCTAGTATTCTGCCTGTGTAATTGCCTGCATCTAATTGTTTTCACCTGCTAGCTCCAGCAGTATTCCCTGCTAACTTCCTAGTACATCTGTTGTTTCCTTTTTCCTTTCTGTTTCCTCAGGGTGGGGCCGTGTGCAAACCAGCAGAAACAGGCTCACAGTGGCTTACACGCGCGCACACACACTTACACAGTTCAAGATCTGCTTATTCAGTTTTAAACGCGTGCACGCCCGCGCAAACGGTGTTAAACAGCTCCCAACACGCTCCCACATGCTTAGTCTGCCTTACACGCGCGCACACTGCCTTACACGCGCGCACACTGCCTTACACGCGCGCACACCGTCTTACTCGCGCTTCACGGCGCGCACACGTGCGCATACACGTCCAACAAGAAACTTTGGTGTAGGCAACAGTGTACACCTTCCATTTCTTGGCTTTCTCATGTTTACTTGGGGGCACACCTCCTCCCTTGATGTCTCTCTGACATCTGTCATGTAACTCTACCTTCCAATGACTTCTATCCCTTTCTACCATTCCCCCCTGTGATGTCACCTATCTCCTACTCTGTTCCTCCCCCTTCTGTAACTCTTACACTACTCAGACTGTGCTCATTTACTATGTGACAGTGGTATTCAGTATCCTTACCCTAATTTGCATCAGATTGCCTACTAATGCTTAGTTACATCTCTTACACTTGGCTTCCCCCCTTGGCAACCACTACACGGTGGCCATGTTGGTTTTCCTATGCTGGTCCCTCCATTGACATTCCATATAATGCATACAACCTACATTTGTAGGTTTAAAACCTTCGTTTCATGTTTTATGCAGCGCAGCCCGTTTGCGTGGGGCTGCGCTGGGTTTACACATCGGCAATTGCCGAAAAAAAAAAAAGATTATTTTTCATTTTTTTGCATGGGGTTGCATTGCCAATGGCCACATATTTGGCCATTGGCATGCTGCCTATGAGATATGCACCCTTTATTTGGAGATGACATGGCTCCATTGCCGTGTTTGCAGAAACGTACTCAGTTGTCAACTGAGTACATTTCTGCAGCTAACACGGCTCTTACACGGGCTGTTCTGGGCTTCCTGGATCGCTAATCAGCCTCATTTGCATGCTATTCGGCTGCAAGTGGGCTGATTAGCTTAGCCACGCCCACTCCGTGTAAGAGCCGTGTTAGACTAACTCTTACACGGACTTTGGGCTGTTCCTGGATCACGAAGGCTACATGGAGTCTTACACTACTCTTAGACTCCGTGTAAGCCTTCGTGAATCCGGCCCATTGTGTTTGTTTTCAAGCACTTGAAATGTTTAGGCAAAAATAAAATATTGCAACTGTGTTGATAGATTCTACCAAGGGGCAATCTTAATAATTTAAAAGTGCCATACTTCTAATCTGTCTTGCACATGTGTTAAGTTGGCTTTCATCAAAAAAAAAAAAAAAAAAAAAAAAACCATTAAATTTCTCCAAAATAAGGACCTTTATCACCATTGAAAAGATGCCAACATTGAACCTTCTCATATTGACTATGACAATGTGATGGGGTCAATGTCAGGACTGAGCTGTAGTAATTCCTTAAAGGTAGAATCCCAGGTTTAGGTTCATTTTGATTATAAGTACAAAGTACAATATTTTATTAAAACTGTCAAAAAGTAGAATGGAAATATTTTCATTTATCCTTGACTACCAAATGCATCATTTTGAAAGCCTTCACAATGATATTCTGCCTTATTGTATTTTGCATGCTTTTGTTTCATGGTGGAAATATGAATTCGATTCATGGTGAAGAAATATTTTCATTGTGCTCTATTATATGAGAAATAAAAAAAATCATACATTATTTATTCTGAATGCAGAACATTTCTATCACTATTCTTATGCTTGTTCCTGCTTCCAAATCAACAGTCATGTGCTGTGACTTATATTGCGTTATGCTAGAGGTGCAATACATGCTATTACAACTGAAATTACTGCACCCTGTTGCCAAGAATCATTTAACATTTTTAATTTTTTTTTCTACAAAGTTTCAAATGACACAAAAATTTGGTCATATATTTTAAGGAACTATCAGTAGGCCTACAAATCCTTTTATCTACTTTGTATTTCTTATTCTAATCTCAAAAAACAAATATACTTGGCATTTTGATGTCTTGCAAACTTAGCAAATTATCAGAATCATATCAGTACATTCTTATGAGACCACAACTAAAACTAATCTTTTTTTCTTCATAAAATGTTATATATTTCTTCCACTGTAAATGTCATAGCAAACAAACATAGATATTACTAATGTATACAGACATGCACACATTTGAGATTGTACTGTTTCCTTTCCTTTACTGCTGTTCACTTGTGCCGTGTGCTATTTCAGGCTGAGTGTTCAGCTGCTGTACTAACATTTTAGGTAAGGTAAAGTTAGTTAAGTCTAGCCAGTACAGTTTTCTTTTCTTCAGAGTCACAAATATTAAATAAAGTAAATGTGAAATAAATATAGAGTATAATTATGACTTCAGGCCTAATACAAATATTTATTTCTGTATAGAAATTATATTCTATATCGAAATGCTATTTTCATTCTTTTTAAATGTGGCATACAAAATGACAATAAAATGATTTTGATTTAAAATTTTAAGATGCAGCTTGTACCTGCTTCTTTGCATTTAAAACAATGAGAAAAATCTAAGAAAAAAATTAGATGATAAAACCAGTAACACTGCCTGAATATTTAAAATGGATATGTCAGAATATTTTGAAATTATTGTTATATACATGAGGTAAAACTGCCAAAACACGAATACTTTCAAAGTCCTCTTCTCTCCATCCATCTAACTTTGATATTCTTTACTGATAATCTTACACTTTATACAGTTATTTCTGTCTTTCAGCGAAGTCCAAATGTGATGCAAATTCTTACTCAGATATCCCATCTTAGGCGATCTGACTAAACCAAAAATTGAATATCACACCAAACAACTATGATCCCAAAGAAAGCAAGCTTAAGCCTGCTGAAATTTACTTAACATTTAACGTGATAAGCGCTTTTGTCTACAGAATTAGAATACTTCATCAGGTAAAAAACAGCTAATATCAACAGTTTAAATAACCCTCCAACTCAGATCACATGGCATACAACATGATGACATCACAAATCTTATTTAATGTGGCAAGCCTTTAAAACTCAAATAGGTACTAGGTTTACTTATAAAAATCTAAATAAAACTGATAAAAAATGCTATGAACACTCATAATAATTTAATTTAAAATTTATATATATATATATATATATATATATATATATGTGTGTGTATAAACAGCAAACACTTAATACATTATTAGCAAGAAGAAATAGTATTGTGGGATTCATTTCAAAACTGCTTTCAGTTTCAAAATACAGTTAATAGAGGAATGATAATTCAATCCTCGCCAGTTGCAGGCATTCAACAAAGTCTGTCAAACTAATTCTCTCTTCTCAAGCATTATGGTCCCTCCACACACATTTCTGGTAACTTCTTCTACTATCATAAATTTAAAATAATGCTAAATGTATATATGGAAGTGTTTAAAAAGTGCATTGGTCATTTTATTTCTCTTAATGTCATATTTGTGTTCATATATACATTCTCTTAGTTTTCATTCTGTCTTACCTATATAGATACACAAAGTTGACATAAAGCAATGTAAACTACTCCTGTAGTCTCAAAATTATATCTCCCTTCCAAATGAAACTTATTACCAAGTATAGTGAAATAATCCCCCGGTTTAATGGATTTGCAAAAATTGCAGGTGTCACATTTTTTTCATACCAGGGATGACTGTGCAAGTTTCATTACTATTTATACTTTCAAACATATTTTTAAAATTAATTCCCTTATGCCAAACAATAACATTTTTTTCCCCCACCTTGTCTTTTACTTGTATATCATCCCCCATAAGTACCCAGTTTTTATTCAAAATCCATCTAAGTGCCTTCCAGTTAGTAATAAAATTACAAAACTTATTCAGTTGCATTAATGCTCTTGCCTGTATTGTAGGTTCTGTGCTACTAACATCTACGGTATTGTCAGTGTTAAGGATTGGTTTAAAGTGCCCTGTTGTTCCTTAATTCTGCACTTCCTGTATCAGATCTTGCAATAAGCTCTCTGATACCTTATTTTTGTGAACACATCCCTAAGTTTATTGCATTCTTCTTTAAAGTGAGAGTCTAAGGTGATCATAAGTGCTGCTCTCACCAGTTGTCCCTTTACCACTGCTCTTTTTGGGAGTGGGGGTCCACACTAGTTTAATCCAGGAATATATTAGAATACATGCTTTTTCTAAATATATGGGAGGTATACCTGTTGTTCAAATTATCTTTCTTGAAAAGTACATCTAAGTAAGCTATACTCTCATATCCTGTAGTGTGGGTAAAGGTCAAAAATCTGTTGCATTGTTGATATATTCTAAGAATAGAGCAATATGATCCTCTTTGTCCTTCTACACTATGAGTATATCATGCAGGTAACATGCATAAAATCATATAGAGTTATAAAACTAAACAAATAGAAATTGTGGAGAACACACTAAAGATCTGCTTTCCAGACAACCACAGTAAAATCCTTTGAGGAAAAAGTCCAATGCAGATCAACACTCTTTAAAGCACTTTAATAAAACGTAGTTTAAAACCATAAAACCTTAAAAGTGAAACAATACATAAATCCACTGATGAGCGCTTTTGGGCTCCTGCCCTTCATCAGATAACTTACAACTGTTACCAATTCTGCTTTTAACTAGCTAGCAACCAACCACATTTCAGTATTGTACCTGCCTATTTTGTAGGGCGGGTTTCATAGGAATATACTCATTAAGCCCTGGATATCTATGTGCCTGAAGCTCTATTATCCACTTTGTTTCCTCCCTTTCAGTGTAGTTATTTATATCTCCCCCTCTAAAACTCTTGTATACATTCCAAATCGCCCTAAATTTAAATTGATGTCCCTCATTTTCTTTTTCATGTCCGTACAAAGCATTATATTCATTCTTAGTTCTAATCAAAGATAAGTGTCGTAGGATCCTAACTTTAAACATATTGTTTGTTTTTCCTACATAGAAGCAGGGACACTGCTGACATTCAGCTAAATAAACAATATCTGTGGTCCCGCAAGTGGCTTTTGCCTTAAAATCAAACTTTCTTCCTGTAATCGGGTGTCTAAATTCAGTATCTTTATTAATGAACCCACACTCTTTGCATGAACCACATGATCTCATACCTTCCTTGGTAATAGAGTGTTTACTATTATTCCTTTCATGCCCCAGAATATCCTTAAGGTTCTTATTCCTTCTAAACCCAAAACTGCGTTGTTCTCCTACAATTCCTGATAGTCTATCATCCGTCTTCAGGATATTCCAATTTTTCCTTATTATATCGCATACATCATAAATATTGTTACTGTAGGTGAATATCATTCTAGTAGTTGGCATTGCAGTTCCTATATTGTTGTTACTGTCTCATTACCCCTTTGATTACTTCTTAACAATAAGCCCATCTTCCCTCTTCTATATTCTCCTTTGTGACTAAATTCGTCACTTATTAACTTACTTTTGTAACCCCTATTTAAAAAATGTTCCTCTAGTTTTTCTAACTCAGCTTCAAATACTGTCTCTTCTGTGCAGACCCTAGAAACTCTACTGATCTGCCCCTTCACTATATTCTTGAAGGTGAATCTCGGATGCATACTATCATAGGTTAACAAACTATTTCTCCAACAATCCTTTCTATATAATGCTGCCTTAAAACCTTCTCTGTCCTGCATTATTCTTACATCTAGAAAATCAATCTCTTTTCTAGAATAAGTAGCTGTAAACCGAAAAAATGTTGTGGTTTCTTCTAAATATGCTTCGAATTGTAAAAGCTGTCTCTCATCACCCTGCCATAAAATAAAAAAATCATCTACAAAACGCCTGTATAGGGAAATTTGTCTTCTCCACATATTATTCCGTTTAACTCTACATTGCAAACGTTTCTTAGAAGTTGTGAAAATGATGTATCGGCATATTTAAAGGAAGATAAAAATAAAAAAATTACAATTTAACATTGGCACAGAGACAGGCTTTAAATAATTTGCAAAGGAACACAAATTTGATAATAAAACAGGCTGACAAGGGAGGAGGGATGATTATTATGAATAAGGATGAATATTATGAAAAATTGGGATGACTGTTGTCTGATAGTGATACCTATATCCCCATTTCTCCATTGTCAGTACATCATATAGTGAAAGATGTAAAGGACATTTTGAAAGCTCATAAGGAAACAGGGTTAATACATGAAAACTTATTTAACTTCCTATGGATTGAATACCCGACCATTCCCTTATTCAAAGCCCTGGCCAAAATACACAAGGATTTGAGAAATCCGCCCCTCAGACCTATAGTGTCAGGGAAGGGGTGGGTTACTGAAAACATCTCTATATGGCTTGAATACACTCTAAGGCCATAGATAGGGAAAGTAGAAGAAATACTGAAGGATGCCAGTCATTTTTTAACCACTTTGGGAGGCTTTGAGCAAGAAGAAGAGTGGAAAGAAACAAGAAGAGAGTATGTCATGGTGACATTGGATGTAAATAACCTTTTTACTGTTATTGAGAATAAAGGTGTTATGCACATTATGAAGGAATTTAGGAACAAGAGATGATAGAATATTAAATTTAATAGCTCAAATGTTAGACTTAATATTGAGAAATAATGTATTTCTTTGTTTGAATCAAGTATATATAAATAAACGCATATGCTAATTTAGTTTTTTCCTACTGGAAAAGACAATTTGTGTTAAATGAAAGTAATATGTGGAGAAGAAAAATTTCCCTATACAGGCGTTTTGTAGATGATGTTTTTATTTTATGGCAGGGTGATGAGAGGGAGCTTTTACGATTCGAAGCATATTTAGAGGAAACCACAACATTTTTTTGCTTTACAGCTACTTATTCTAGAAAAGAGGTTGATTTTCTAGATGTAAGAATAATGCAGGACAGAGAAGGTTTTATGGCAGCATTATATAGAAAGGATTGTTGGAGAAATAGTTTGTTAACCTATGATAGTATGCATCCGAGATTCACCTTCAGGAATATAGTGAAGGGGCAGATCAGTAGAGTTTCTAGGGTCTGCACGGAAGAGGCAGTATTTGAAGCTGAGTTAGAAAAACTAGAGGAACATTTTTTAAATAGGGGTTACAAAAGTAAGTTAATTAGTGATGAATTTAGTCACAAAGGAGAATATAGAAGAGGGAAGATGGGCCCATCATTAAGAAGTAATCAAAGGAGTAATGAGACAGTTAGTAACAATATAGGAACTGCAATGCCAACTACTAGAATGATATTCACCTACAGTAACAATATTTATGGTGTATGCAATATAATAAGGAAAAATTGGAATATCCTGAAGACGGATGATAGACTATCAGGAACTGTAGGAGAACAGCCCAGTTTTGGGTTTAGAAGGAATAAGAACCTTAAGGATATTCTGGGTCATGAAAGGAATAATGGTAAACACTCTATTACTAAGGAAGGTACGAGATCATGTGGTTCATGCAAAGAGTGTGGGTTCATTAATAAAGATACTGAATTTAGACACCCGATTACAGGAAGAAAGTTTGATTTTAAGGCAAAAGCCACTTGCAGGACCACAGATATTGTTTAATTAGCTGAATGTCATCAGTGTCCCTGCTTCTATGTAGGAAAAACAAACAATATGTTTAAAGTTAGGATCCTACAACACTTATCTTTGATTAGAAATAAGAATCAATATAATGCTTTGTACGGACATGTAAAAGAAAATGAGGGACATCAATTTAAATTTAGGGCAATTTGGAATGTATACAAGAGTTTTAGAGGGGTATATATAAAAAAACTTCACTGAAAGGGAGGAAAGAAAGTGGATAATTGAGCTTCAGGCACATAGGTATCCAGGGCTTAATAAGTATATTCCTATGAAACCCGCCCTAAAAAATAGGTGGGTACAATACTGAAATGCGATTGATTGTTGGCTAGTTAAAAGCAGAATTGGGAACAGTTGTAAATTATCTGATGAAGGGCAGGAGCCCGAAAGCACTCATCTCTGGATTTATTTATTGTTTCACTTTTAAGGTTTTATGGTTTTAAACTACATTTTATTAAAGTGCTTTAAAGAGTGTTGATCTGCATTGGACTTTTTCTCAAAAGAGTTATAAAACTGATGACCAAATATTTGCTTATACTACCATTGAGCCGTAACAATGTTTACAACAAGAGACCTACATGGGGATCCCATTGACACCCCACTTTTTATGCAGATAGTATCCCCTCAAAAAGAATGTAATTGTTATGCAAGACTATCCCAAAACGTTGTTCATATGACTTTATTGTGTCCTGTGGTACACCTCACTGAAATAAGTATTCTGTAACCCATAAAATACATACTTGTGGAGGAATTACAGTATATAAGTCCTTTATATCAATAGTTATTAATACATTATTCCTATCATTTACCAAGTTCTTAATTATCCAGAAAGTCCCAGGCATCCTAAGATATGTGTGCTTCTTGTAACAATAGTGACTTTAATTTCTCATACAGAAATTTGGCACATGCTGAAGTGATGGAGTTCCTGCCATCCACTATTGGGTGCATAGGAGGACTTACAATACTTTTGTGAACTTTAGGGACTCCAGATAAAAAAGGAATCACTAGTAGCACCATATTTGAATAATTAAATTCATTTATACATATTAGTTTATCGATAAACATATCTTTTAATTGCATGCTTAAATTCCTGTAAGCACCATTCAGCTGATTCCTAGATACCTGTTTGTATGTATTCTCATTCAAAATGTTTAGCATTTTGTTAGTATAATCAGTGTTACTTATAATAAATAAAACCAGCCACCTTATCGGGTTTCATAATTCTAATTTTTTGGTTTCTTAGCAAGTTCAACTGATCATGTTCCTCCATGCTTGAATTATTTTTACTTCCACAAATTTTTTGTCATTATATTTCTTATATCTAATTTGCACATTTTTTCAATCAATTGTAAAACCAGATGAAGGGGTGGGTTAAATGTACTAGAAACTCTTAGAGGGTTCAAGGTATCTGTAATATTATCAAATATTGTTTTAAAATTAAGTTTTCTTAAATAAACTTTAAGGTCTATAAGAGGTAGGGTGATGTTAGCCCCTTTAGTTGGAACAAAACTGCGACCTTTGTAAAAGATATCTGCAATACCAACATCCTCTATATCATAAAACTTATATATCATGAAGTCACCATCATGATTAGTAACAATAGTGCATTTACAGTCACTTAATTCTGCATTTATTACTGTAGAGATTAATATTGTCAGTAACCTCAAGGCGAGAAATTAGTTCCTCCACCCCGATAAAGACATAGTGTAGGGTTGTGGTGTCCAGGCTGTTACCTGTTGTTTGATTGTCTCTGGTTTGTATGGGGGTGAGCAAAATTTTGATGTTCCCAATGGTTCCTTTGATTTTTCTCTCTGATCCTTTCTGAGAGCTGCAATGGAGGAAAATCTGAGGAGTCACTTATAGTAAAACGTTTGTTCATCCTTCCATCTATCATTGCTAAGTTTGACGGGGTTAACAATGTTGTTCAAATTGGAATTATAGACACCGTTCAGATTAGTCAAATTATGTGTGTGTGTGGGGGAGGGGGAGGATTTTCATCATTATGCCAGAACTTCTTTCTTCCCAAATGTGGGATATGGGTGGATTGGGATATGCTGTCCCATTCCCATAATCTAGCCTATCCCTTTCCATTTTCTTAATTTTGTTGTTTTTAATGACTGCATAGTCTGTTCAATGCTGGTATATATTCTGGCATGTTCATACTTATACTGTTCATATTGTAAATCTTGAATAATCAAATTGTCAAGAATGTTTAATTCAGGTGATAATTTATCAATAAGTTTCAAACTGTGTTTCATTAAAAGTTCTAGATACTCACAGACTTGTTTATCGAAAAGAGCAAGAAAGTCCTGATGCAAGGCAGAATTCTTCTCCAAGCCAGTAGGAAAACACCAAACTCTCAGCTCTTTAGGTATTCTGTTAACTTTTATATTATTATATTTTGTCTGAGTTGTCAGCAATGGATCTCCTATCATATATGGTTCAGAAGTGCATAAAATGTTTTGGAAATCTGTATCCCATCTGGCAGTACAATACTAGAAATACTAAGCCTGCAAAGAGATATATATCATAATTAGTCTAACTAAGGCATGTGCTAATGAATGATGATGGTTTTGCACCAGTATACAACTCCGCACAGCTCCTCATGGTGCCCTGCAGAGTGACACAGGCAACACAGAGACCCAAGAGAGACTTTTCCAGATTTAAGTATTTTTTTCTCTGTTTTTTTGCTCCGACTGCCTTTTCCCGAATAAAAAGTGAATTTCTAACTGATCTGTGCTTTAAAAAGTTTAAATTGCATTTGCCTTCTGCTTTTTACAGTTTTTGCACTTGTTTTATATCAATTTAAGTCATTTTTGTATTGTATAACTGTTGTAGGCTACACACTAAAGTGCGCTAGCCTGTTTATAGCATTTACAGTGTTTTCTGTGTGTTTTTCTGCTGTTTCCTGAAAAAAAACAAAAAACAAAAAAAAACAAAAATATTCTCTTTTCCTGCCTTTGCTGAACTAGATTAGTCCAGATTTCAGGTTTTGCTGAATTCTGGACTGTGGTATAGTTTCCTGTGTTGCCGATATCCTTACTTGGATAGGAAGAAGCTTCTCTGTTCAACAGTGAGAATGGGGAGCTTTGAGCAGCCTATCTGTCCCTGGAGGAGTGGTCTCAGCCCTGAAACTAGTAGCTTATTGGCCGCTCTGGGTCAATTCCTATCTCTTTCAGTTTCCTTGCTTTAGAACCCGCATTTGTGCGGTTTTGCACGATTTTGCACATAGGGCAGCATCGGGCGGCGCCGCTTAAACGGGTTTAAACTATTCCCGGCTCCACAAAGTCTGCTCTTCACTTTTTCCCTTAGAACTGTTCTAAATCTCAAAGTAAGCACTCTATTTTCATTCTAAAGCCCTGCAGTTGCTCGTATAAGTAATCTTATAAGTAAGCACTAATAAACTAAAGCACTACAACCTCTTATACTCCCTTTAAGTACTTGGGTCCCTATTGGTCCTTTTTGAACAGTCAAAAAGTAGTTCCTTATACTATTCTGGCATGTTCAAAGGTCAGTTTCGGGTATACTCTCCAGTCCAGCTGGTGAATCTGGGAATCTTGAGGCAATGTTACAACTGCCTTATGTACACAGACCACCCTCTCCTCCTCCCAACAAGCTCAAATATATGTGAGAGATGCAACTATATAGCCAAACTGGAGGCTGAGCTCTCTCAACCCAATACTGGCGCAGTCAGTCAGGAGGAGAAGGTAACCACACACACACCACAAATCCAGTCTCACATAGACCTATCACAACAGAAAACCAAACACATAAACACACAAAAACATACTCGGAGGCTCTAAATAAAAATCTGCCCAAGCAGCAGAGACCTCCAAAGCAGACATCCAAGCAACCACTACCCCACAACAATACACACGTATCACATAGTTCACAAAGTCAGTGTGCCACACAGTCACAGTCCTTAAGGCTAAACAACACACCTAATACACTTGTAATAGGTGACTCTATTGTCAGACACACTAACGTCCCACTCACCAGGCTGAACAAGGAGAAGGTCACTGTAAGCTGCCTGTCGGGTGCCAGGATCCGCCACATAACACAAGCACTCAGGTCACTCCAAAGCAAGTACAAATATGACTCCATCATTGTCCATGCTGGTGTGAATGACCCGAGATGTACCTAAAAAGAGACATAGAGGAGCTCTCTGATCATGTAGCCCAGGCAGGTATGACCCTGACCTTGAGTAGCATCGTATCCTCACCAAGAATGATGCCACAGTATAAAGACAAAATGATCAATTTTAACAATTGGCTAAAGTATTGGTGTCATTCAAAGGGGATCCAGTGTCTGTCAGCCTGGGATGACATGCTCGACAAGCCACATTGCTTCGCTAGGGACGGCTTGCACCTGTCATCCCTGGGCTTTCGAATACTGGCTAAGGCTCTTGCCACCCCCATAGTGCCTTTTTTAGGCAAGGCTCAAAAGACAAACCCACCTCCATAGACAACACAAAGAAAAAGAAACTAAGGGTAATGCTACTCAACGCCAGAAGTCTAAACCTCAAGATGCATGCACTTGAGGCTCTCCTCAGTATGGAGAATATCGATATCTGTGCAGTAACAGAAACCTGGTTCAAGGCTCCCGAGAGCAGCCCAGCACTAACAGGTTATACCTCATACCATGCTTTTCGGACCCAAAACTCGGACTGAACCACAAAAGGAGGGGGAGTATCCATATTCATCAAGGATACCCACACCTCCAGTTTAGTGGCACTGCATGAAGCATCGGAGACCATCCATGTGCAACTAACAGTGGGCAAAACTGCCTTTCAGTTTGTAGCGTGCTACAGACCACCCTCCCAAACTCAGGAACCCCACTCGGCTTTCCTGAGAACACTGGAGAATATGAAGGTCTCTCCAAACACCATTATATTGGGTGATTTCAACTACCCAAACCTAGACTGGGAGCACTACTCAAGCCCGAACACCCTCGCCCAACTGTTCCTAGAATTTATAAACTCAAATGCTATGGAACAACTGGTCACCACTCCCCCAAAAGGGGAAAACATATTGGACCTGATCATCACCAACATGGGGACTGTATGTTCCATACCAGAGGTATACTCCTCATTGGTAAGATCTGACCATAAATTAATCTCACTGGACATCCATATCCTGTTCCCACCCACAGTCAAGGAAACCACGGTGAAGAACTTCTCAAAAGCAAACTTCACACTTCTCAAAACCGAGGTGGAATCCTTCAAAGCCCCCGGGCCAGGGGAAAATACGTCCCAAACCGCAGAATCCTTTACAAATGCTTTCTATGGACACCTACAGGAATGCCAGGATCGTGCTATCCCAAATAAAACCAAGACTCATTCCTCCAAAGGCAGGAGACCTGTCTGGTGGACCCCAGCCATAAATAAGCTATACAACAGAAGGAGGAAGCTACTACATGATAGAGCAAAATCCCAAAAAGGGAAGGCATCTCTGATCAGTACTAGCAAGAAACTATGATCCCTCATAAAATCATCTAAGGCCAGCTTCAAAAGAAAAATTGCACAAGATGCTAAAGATAATCACAAGGCCTTCTTTAGTTATGTCAGGAACCTGGGTGGCAACTCCCAGATATGCTCTGAGTTAGTTCAAAATGACAAAAAATACACTGAACCCACAGACATTGCCAACATCCTGGCAGACAGGTTCAGTGCAAACTTCTCCCCCCCCTTCTCCCCCCAAAAAGCAAATGTCTATCCCAACAGAGTGTAGCCTCCCTGACATCACAGATGCACAGGTGAGAGCTGCCCTCTCCAAAGCAAAAAACACAGCATCAATGGGACCGGACGGTGTCCTGGGCTGCGTCTTACACGAACTCCAAGAAGAACCGAACCCTCACATAAAGTCACTGTTCAATCTCAGCCTTACTACAGGATATGTACCCAAGGAATGGCGTACCGCAATAGTGGTCCCACTCCACAAAGGTGGTGCCACAACGGACACCGGAAACTATCACCCTATAAGCCTGACTAGCCTGGTCTGCAAAGCTATGGAGCGTATCATCATGAAACTAATAAACAAAGACATTGGGAACCTCCAAACACTGGATCCTACCCAATTCGGCTTTGTTAAGGGCAGATCTTGTCTCTTGAACCTGGTCAACTTCTTTGAAACAGTCACCAAGGCCATAGATGAAGGTTAGGTAGTCCACACAGCCTACCTGGATCTCGCAAAAGCCTTCGACACAATACCCCACTCGGGCATCATAAATAAGCTCACCAGCTTAAATATCAACCCCTATGTCACAAGATGGGTTGCAAACTGGCTCAGGGATAGAACCCACATGGTCAGAATTGCAAGTGCCATGTCAAACTCTAAACCAGTTACAAGTGGCAACCCACAAGGCTCAGTCCTGGGACCTCTCTTGTTCGGTATATATTTCTCTGAGGTACAGGCTAACATGGGAGGACTATGGCTGACCAAGTTCGCAGATGACTGCAAACTGGGTGCCATAATCGACTCACCGAATGACACAAGCATCCTCCAAAAGGGTCTCACAGAGATGGATAACTGGTGCCAGAGCCAAGGCCTAAAGCTAAATGCCAAAAAGTGCATAGTCATCCCCTTTGGGAAAAACAAAGTGCCCACAAATTACCACATAGGTGGTAATCCATTAAGTACGGAAGAAGTAATTAAGGATTTGGGGACCCAAGTAGATAGCTATCTCTCCTTTGACAATCACATTGCCAAAGTGGTTAGAAAGACCTTCTATATAGCCCACCTTATCACGAAAGGGTTCACATCTAGATCAAGAGAGGTCATTGTGCCCCTCTACTCATTACTCATCACGCCCATAATTGAATACAATGCCCCATTTGGGATGTACCTTACCCGACACCTGCAGCAACTGGAAAGACCCCAAAAGTACCTCACCAAGAGGATCAAGGGACTCAAACAGATGCCCTATGCAGTTAGGCTAAAGAAAGTCCAGCTCTACTCAGTTGCTTACCACCTACTCAGAGGCGATCTGTGCCTGACGTATAAAGCCATGTCCAACCCAGAATTAATGGACATGCTCCACCTCAGGAAATCCAAATCTCTTAGAGCTACATGCTCCAGGGACTTAAACCTCAGCACAGAAATAAATAGGACATGCTGGAGGGACAGATTCATATCCCAGAGGCTCCCCTCACTCTGGAACAAAATCCCAATCCATGTTAGGCAGAGTCCCTCAATGACCCTCTTCAAGAGAAATCTTGACAAGTGGATGGGAGATTGTAGGTTTACCCATGGGATCTCTTCTGTGTCCCTACTAGACAGAGGCACAGTAAACTAACCTCAAAAGGGCTATCTTCTGTGACCTACTATACAGAGGCACAGTCAACTAATCTAAAAGGTTGGCGAAAGCCCAACACACTCTGGCTAGGCTTATAAATGCCCTAGGGCAGATAGCCTAGTATCAACCTATGAACCTATGAACCTATGACAAGGCATCACACAGATGGCCAAAAGTTTACTTTATTACTGATGGACAGGAGAGCCTTTGTGACCTTTACTGGTCTCCTGTTACAAACTTGGTTTGCTGCTTTGTTAGGGAACCACTAGCAGTTTCAGTATAGATACGCTATCTACTGCAGATTACAGCAATGCCCTCTACTTCTTGTGCATTGCATTTAAATCACTGACACAAACAGCATGGGTTAGGTTTAGTTAGTTGTTGTTAGGTTAAGTGTGAAGTACTGTTTTATTCTTATCATACTTTAAATATAATTACCATGATGCTGAGTTTACAGTTGGACACTGGAAGTTCTCTGAATGTTTATTGAGTTTTTCTTCAAATATTTTTACTGAATTTTTAAAATGAATATATTTTTTCATAACTTTTTAGTATATATCACAATTTGTCAACAACTATAACAGCAAAACAAACTATTTACAAGGGTGTCTAAATTTACAAAAGCAATATATATTTTTCATTCAGAGTTTATTTTATGTAGTATTACAGTCATCTCTCTCCAGTATTTCATTCACTTTCTGCCATGAGTTGTAATAAGATGTGGTTGTCATTCTAATGGTTTTCATTTCCATTCATGATACATTCAAAACAATGTCTCTGTATTCTTCAAATGTGGGTGAAGTCTCACTTTTCCATTTTATAGTAATAGTTTTATGTGCTACAGCTAGTAATGTCCATAAAAGTGAAAATGTTGTTACAGCCGAGTGTGCCTCCAGGTGTTTCTGCGGTTACCGCCTACTGCACCTCTAGGCGTCAAGCATTGCCTGTTCATATTTGTATTATGTCAGAATATTTTATCTTGAAGCATACATGATGGCAAACACAGCTGTATTGATATTTGACCTCTGTCAATGAGTATTTGTTAGAACTGTAAGGTGATAACTTTATTTTTTAAAGACTGAAGCCACACCCACTGGGAGTTAAAGGTGCACACTCAAAAGAGCTATACTGGTGAGAATGGGTTAACAAATTGAGGTATGGGAGCATTAAACAAAATCAAAGATTTAGGCAATTGAGAATTATCATTAAAACTATTTGCAAGAAATAATTAACTTTACTTCAAAATGAATTAAGCATATGACAATCACAAAACATGTGCAGCCAATCTGCTCTTAAGTTCCTTTTATATCTCCAACATCCTATATTTTGTTTAAATATTAGTCCCATTTTATGTGGTGTTATATAGGCCCTATGAATAAATTTCCATGTGAAAAGTTTCCGTTTGCAATAAAACAGATGTTTGCTTTGTGGACAGAAGTATTAGTTTTTTATCATTGTCATTTGGTATTTGATTATTGATTGTTTTATAGTAGTCCTCAAAATGTTCCTTATGGTATAACTTAATTTTCTTAATTATTTTATACATGCTTGGAAAGTAGCCTTTTCCAAGAACAGCTTGTGTTGTTAAGAAGATCAGCTGCCTACCCGGTGCTGGGATTTGCCAAATCATGCATTCACTCAGGTCTTTCAGCAACAAGTACTGTTATAACTATGTCATAGTTCATGTTGGTGTGAATGACCTGAGATGTACCTCCTGGACTATATGAAGAGAGATATGTGTCCCAAGGCAGGTATGTCTCTAGTCTTAGGCAGCATACTACCCTCACCTAGAATGATGCCACAGTATAAACAAAAAATGATTGATTTCAATAGCTGGCTTAGCTTTTGGGGTCATTCCAAGGGGATCCAGCTCCTGTCTGCCTGGGAAGCCATGACTGACAAACCTCGCTGCTTTTCCAGAAATGGTTTGCACTTGGTACCCCTAGGCTTTTGGCTGCTGGCAAAGGCTCTTGCTTCCTCCATAGTGCCTTTTTTTAGGCAAGGTTTCAAAAACAACATTACCAATGTGAAATTAATCAAAAAGAGCAAAATAAGGGGCATGCTGCTAAATGCTAGGAGCTTAAACCCAAAGCTGCACTCCCTGGAAGCAGTTCTATCACTAGAAGATGTAAATGTCTGTACAGTCACAGAAACCTTGTTAAGGTCAAAGAGAGTACCCCAGCCCTGCAAGGCTACAATGACTTCCACACCTTCAGACCACAAAATGAACACGTGAAAACCCAAGGAGGCAGTGTTTCAATCTATATTAGAGATAAATTCACCTCTCTATGTAGTTACTCCAGGTCCAGGTTATGGTGGGTAAGACCCCTAATCAAGTCCTAGCCAGTTATAGATCCCCCTCCATGGGTCACAACATCCATGAAGCCTACTTAACCAAACTGAAGATAATCCAAATTTTAACAAACACACTGGTTATGAGAGATTTCAATTATCCCACGATCAACTGGGAAACCCACTCTAGCCCAAACTCACTAGCACAAATGTTCCTTGACTTTGTGAATTCAATTTCCCTGGAGCAAATTGTCCATACCCTGACAAGAGGAACAAACATTCTAGATCTGGTCCTCACCAACATGTCAAACAGGTGCACTGCTGCAGCTGTTGGACCCTCATTAGATAAAACTGACCACAAATCAGTCATCTTCAAGCTGACACTAACACCAGAACTCACAAAGGGTGAATTCAGACTACAAAATCTTAACCAAGGCAAACTATACCCTCCTAGATGAAGGCATAAATGCATTCCAAGCCCCACCCCAAGTTGAAAATGGTAAGTACTTTGAAGCTTACACTAACTTGCATAAGTGTATAAACTCAGCTGTAGCAGATAGATCAAAGCCAGAGACCCAAGTAAAATCAAGCTGCCGTTGTGGACTTCCAGCATCAACAAACTCCACAATAAATGCAAAAAGTTGCTGCCCAAGAAAACAAAGACAAGGACCCAACAATGGAAAAACACCTTCCTCAGCCTTAACAGGTAAATAAGGCAACTTGTCAAATGCTCCAAGAGCTTCATTGAGAGAAACCTAGCAAGTACTGTCAAGGATTTTACAGCTACATTTGTAACCTAAAGGATAGGACCCAAGTATGTGCAGAACTGATGGCTAATTTTATCAGACACACTTAGCCCCCACAGATCATGAACCTGCTAGTGGAAAGATTTGGTGAAAGTTTCACACCCTTATCCCTTCCTAACTTGCAACAAACCCTCCCCCAACCCCCCCCCCCACCTTACATATCTGACCAAGGCAAAGAAAATGGCATCTATGGGACCAGATGACATCCCAGGCTGTCTTCTAAACAGACTAAAACATGAACTAGCATCACTAATAAGTACCTTTCTCAATCATAGCCTACCCACAGGCTTTGCTCCTGTGTGAATGGAGAACAGCTACAGTTATTCTCCTCCATAAACATGTACTAGCAACAGACCCAGGGAATTAAAGTCCCATAAGCCTGACCAGCCTCATCTGTAAGGCCATGGAATGTATCATTATGGACCACATAAATAAAGACATAAGTGACCTCCAAATCCTGGATCCTACCCAGTTCAGCTTTGTGTTATAGAAGTTATAACCCCCCATACTCGGCACTTATCTAGCTCATAATTAAGTATAACTCCCTATTTGGTATGTAGCATACTAAGCAGCTGTAGCAATTAGAGAGACCTCAGAGGTTTCTGACAAAGAAGATCAATGGCCTCTAGCATATGCCTTACACAGACCAACTAACGTCCATGTCACTATACTCTGTATCATATAGACTCCTTATGGGGGACTTATGCCAGGCCTACAGAGCAACCCAAGACCCAAAACTAATGAACTTACTGCATAACCGTAGATCAAATGGATCTAGGGCTACCTATTCCAAGCACTTAAATATGGGCTGTAACTTAAATAGGACATGCTGGAGGAGACAGATTTATCTCCCAGCATCTGCCACATCTTTGGAACAGGCTACCAATTCATGTGAAACAGAGCACTTCTATGACACTGTTCAAAGGAACCTGAATGAATGGATGAGACACCATAAATTCTTACTGGGGCTAGCACCTGCAAATCTCCTTGATATGGGCAGTTATCACTAAATGCAATCTTGGGTATTGAATAGTACTTCTATGGTATTCCATTAGGTTGAAATGGCTAGACTTAAAATTATCTTGGGGTCGATACCCTAGTAATCTCCTATGATCCTATGATCCTATGTGCTCTATAAGTTTAGGTACATTTTGCCTAATTCTTAATTGCATTGTTTCTAATCTGTTTTAAATATATTACCTTTTGACCTGTATACGTAACCGTAGATCATTATCTAAATCAAATTTGTTTCTTATTTGTTCCATTGTTAAAACTTTCCCAGAATCTAGTTAAACTAAATCAGAAACTGATGCCAATAATTCAGTCCATGCTTCTTAAGAGTCTTGATTGCGGCTATATCAAAAGTTTTAAGGTTGGAACTTCCAAGATGGCGGATATCCAATGAGCACTTCAACCTCACGGCTCTTCAAAAACTGTAAAATAACCTAACCAAAATGCCAGTAAATGCAAGGAAATAAGTGAGAAATTAGCCCTTTAAAATGCAGCTACTTAATAATTAGACTGGAAAACAGTGATATAGTATCCTGCTGTGAAATACAAAAGGAAAACTCTCCAACCTAACATCCGGGAAAACAGCCACATGGAAATAAGATGGCCTGATCTATTCTGGAAACTAAAACTGAATAATTCAAGATGCCCAAGAAAGAAGACTCAATGGAAGCACAAACTACCAAAACAAAATACTCTACAGTTGAAATGACTGAAAAAGAAACTGTAATAAAAAGACCTAGAACTGCAAAACAAGAAAGCACAAAAGCGACCACAAAACCAAAAACAGAACAACTCCCATTCCTAGAGGATCTAAGCACTACATTATAACCTTTGCAAATGGCTATCCAAAACTTCTCGGACCAACTCTCCAACTTTGGCAGTAGAATAAACCAAATAGCTTACTGTTTAGAAAAGATGGATGCCAAAGTAACAGAAAATGAAATAAAACTAGAAAAGTTACAAAAAGCCAATGAAACATATGCCAAGAACATTCAAGAGATAGAAAACAAAACATTATAAACTTAGAAGTGAGGAGTAGGTAGGAATAATATTTTAATTAGAGGAGTTATGGAATAATATGAACATTTGCAACTTATTGAAATAATAAAGCAAATAGGGGGTAGCTTTTAGACAACACAGTGGAAGTAAGCAAGATGGTGACTGAAAGGGCACATTGAGCTATTCGTTCATCTCAAACACTTAGTATGCCTAGGTAAATCTATGTTACATTTCTAAATCATCACAATGCTAGTAAAATCTTAATAACAAAAAAAAAAAAAAGAAAAAGAAAAGACATAGTCTGGAATGGAATTAAAATAACCTTCACACAAGACCTGCTCATACAGATAAAGCAGAAAAGACAAAAGAATTCTGCACATACCTAATCACAAAAAAATTAAATTCCATATGAGATACCCTAATACGCTGTGCCTTCCATACAGGGGTAATAAAGACATGGCTGACTCCATTAAAGAAGCTAAAAGTCTGTTTACAAAAGCATTCAATGAACTACCAGATACTTACTCTTAAGATGAACCCAAATAAGCTGTGATAAAGTTGAACATTTTAAAATCCAAGGATTAAAGTAGAAAGAAGCAAAAATAATATAGCCGGAAGTATTTTTTTTTTCCATTTGTCACCGGAATCTATGAACCAATTGAGAATCGTCCTGTGGTGAAACTTTGAGAGATAAAGATCCCCTCACAGACTCTATTAGCTCAGACACTTCCTATTATTTATCTTCCAGTATAATAGTTTGATGGAAACCCGAAAGGCTAGCTTGTACTGTTGAGCAGACAACAGGGAAGAAGAAATGAAACATTTAAAAAGATTTTCAGGAAGAAAAAGAACTTTAATTACAACTCAGAGTGGAAAGATAGCAGACTCCAAACAAAAGGAAGGAAAACTCATTGAATATTCAATTAGATGAAGATGATAAGAATTAAAGGGGAATGAACTCGCTGTCACTAAGGCAGGCCTGTAATGGACTACAGATAGAGTCCTTGTAAAATATGCTTTAAGTAGCAAAGGTTAAGTCAATACTAAATAGTTTAGAGACTCAGAGAAAATAGATCAAAAATGGCTTTGCATTTGAATAACTGAAGCCACTGTTGTCGACCATCATGCTGTCAATCATGCTGTCAAAAGGCAGTTTTCCAATAGACAGAATGCCTACTCCAAATACATTGACTACACTACAGTGAATGTGTAGTGTAGTTCGAGTATTAGCATGGATGACTGACGTCAACTCTTGCTAAGTCAAATACATCAAACTACGGGTGTCGATTATTCAGTTTCGACCTGGCCAGAATTTCCTTGTTCCGGATTCAGGATTTTGGGTTGACCATGTGACTGGTCGACCTATGCAGTTTCCAGATTTTAATAATAAACCTAAAAAAATTTGTATGCTGATATTTTAAAATGTTGAAAGAAATAACCTCCTAAAGCTGTGGGAGAAATTGAACATGATGTCCTATGATGGGGTGTAATACAATTACCTTTCCTCTCAAAAGTAGCAGTTATCAAAGTGAATATTCTTCCAAGACTTTTCTTTGAATTGAGTGCTTCAAATGTGAAAATACAAAACAATTTCTTAAAAAAATGAGTACACTTCTAAGTTAATTTAACTGGCAACCCAAGTCAGTTAGAATTAGTTATCAAAAACTAATTCATCCTAAAGAAAATGGAGGGCTGGGAATACCAGACTTTAAATGATACTACAACATAATATGCTCTATTAAAATTATTCAAATTTCAACCTATGATCCAATAACAAAGGATTGGACCCTGTCACAGATTAATGAAGGCTCTTCCATTTCTTAAAAAAGAAAACACCAAAAATATCAAAATTCACAACTCACTAAAATACAAAATAATAAGAGCAACTCACTAAAGTACAAAATAATAATACAAAAACTAATGGAACCTCTAAATCTTACTAACTCATTTAGTATGTTACAACCAATACACCTGAATCCAAACCTTAGATTAAATAAAGAGATGACAGACTTAACTTCCCTCTTATTAAAGGGAAAAGCCTATGGTATGTACTTGAACACAGACATAAATCTTTGGAAGACACAAGGAAAGTTCTTTGTCACTCTAAAGGTTATATCATAATATTATGATACATCAGAGAACTAACCACCTCAGTTACTGATAATGCTAAAATAAATGAGAATGATGTAAATACATGTAGAATCCTTTGGGACATATTAAAACAAATGAAAAATGCTTTCAAGTTCTTATAAATGATTAGTGCCCTTAAATATCAATCATCCATTTTCTTCTCAAATTATTAGTTAAAGCAAAATAACACAATTACGGATAAACAAACAATTCAAGCTATTAACTCATTCACTCCAATGGAACTCAGGAATTTTGCAGTGCAACTACCAATAGGCGGAGCTTTAGCTTTTTGACAGAATCAAACTATGTCCTCACATTTCAAACAAATGCTCATATCTCTGGAACGATATGGGTTATGAAAGAAAAATAAATGGCAAACTCTTCAGCACAAACTATTTTTATGGTGGTAGTATTCTTTAGGTTCTAGGTCTTCAAATGAATTTTACAAGCCACAGTAAACACAGTAACTATTACATTTGCAATATACTGTAAACAACTTACAATATCTCAGCAACCACTCAGGTTACACACATACTGTCCAGCAGCATTTTATTCATCAAGCTGACAGCTTTCGTATGAGATGAAGGAGTTCTGTCTGTTACTTGATTGTTGAGATAGTTAAAAAAATGTGAAAATTATATCTATATAAATCAATATCATAAAAACAACAGTTAATATGCATTTACCTGAACTAGATAGAGGTCAAATATTAATGCAGTTGATTTTGCCATTGTGTCAGCTTTAAGATGAACTCTTTTAAAACCTTGTACATAGCACGGTTTTGGAATTATTGATGCAAATATGAACAAGCAATATTTGACGCCTAGAGCCATCAGTAGGAGGTAACTGTAGATGCACCTGGAGGCATCACTCGGATGTAAAGAGTTAAAATAACAACACAATTAACCCCCTTTAAACACTTTGATTTACCTAATTAATGATCACAAATAATGACTATTTAACCTCAGTAACAACAAATAATTTCAATGCAAACGTCTCCCCAAACTGTCACTATTGCAACTAACAGAAAGTAGATCTCATCAATATCTTCTGGAGTTGTAAATGTACTTATAAGCTGTGGTGTTCACTGAGAGTAAGACTTGAGAAGATGGGTTATGAAAAGTCCAGTTTTTCATGGGAATAAGAATTCTTGCACATCACATCTCAGAAATTGCATAAACAACAACTGCACATATTGATTACCCTTTTCTTATTAATAAAGCTATATATTGCCTAGAGCTGGTCAGATAGGTCTCAGATGTTATGTGGGGGCTTCAGGCAAATGGCAACCAAACATATATTAGCACATAAACTAATAACAACTAATCTCAATAAGTGTGCATATTTTTTAAAATATTAAAATGGTCTCCTGGACAACATGCATATGTTTCTACTTGACACAGTAAGTATTTACCCATAATGAGATTCTTTTTATGTCAGATGATAGTACATATATTTCTCTATCTGGAAGACTAATTCCGCCTACTTCCCAATCATTTAAATGATGATTCAAAGCTATTCTGGGTTTATTGGGATACCATAGGAAGTTTAACATTAGTTTATTAAATTGTTTTACATAAGATTTGAAGGGAAGGATAGAGAAGGCTTGTATGAAATAGAATATTTTTGGGAAAATTTACATTTTAATTATACATAATCTGTCTTCCATTGTAAAGAAACATTGATTCCATTTCTGAATGATTAGTTTAATATTATTTGGGATATTAGTGTTGTTTATTGTTATTGCATTATCTAGATCATCGGTTAATTAACCCCTAAGTATTTTATTTTATTGTCTGCAGCTATATATTTAGAACATTCCTTATCTACATCTTTCTTACTAGAATTTATAAATAACATCTTTGTCTTATTTTCATTAAATTTAAGGACTGAGAGTTTTTAAACATGTTCAATTATATTTACTAGGGCTTTCAGTGTGGTGTCATTATCTTTTAAGGTTAGCAGAATATTGTCTGCAAACAAATGAGCCTTCCTTTCCAAACTGTTGTCAATTTGTACACCCTTAATATTTTTTTCCATCTGAATACAATTGAAAGTGTTCAACTGTGTTTAATTGAGCTTATAGTGAGGTATCATTATCTTTTAAGGTTAGCAGAATATCATCTGCAAACTGAACCTTCATTTCCAAACTATTGTCAATTTGTATACCCTTAATATTTTTGTCCATCTAAATACAATTTGCAAATGGTTCAATTACTATGGCAAATAATAGTGCCTTTAGTAATTTCTATAAATTTTGAAAAGGATGATCCTATTTTTATATATGCTAGGGATTTTTCATAAAGTGATTTAATTAGTAGTGTGAATTTTTGTGAAAATCCATATTCTTCTAAAACTAACCATAGATAATCCCAGTGAACAGACTCAAAGACATTATTTATGTCTAAATTAACCATGCACCATGTTATTTTTTTGTATGGTTAATGTAATCAATTAAAGCTATGATTCTTTTAATATTGTCCTATGTATTTCTGTCTTTTATAAAGCCAAGATCAAAGATCCAAGATCAAAACAGTTTGATCTCTGTTTGTTAATAGTGGAAGTAGTGGTTTAATTTTAGCTGCATGTATTGCCATGAATATCTTATAATCAAGATTTAGTAAAGATATAGGTATGTAAGACGAATATTCATTTGCATTTTTGTCTGGCTTCAGAATAGGTGATATTATTGTATGTTTCCAAGAAGGAGGAGGAATATTTTTGCCTTCTTTCACTAATAGAAACACTTTTAATAGTAATGCTAGTGCTTCTTTGTTTAGCAGTTTAAACATTTATGGGATCATATTATCTATGTCAGGTGCTTTGTTTAGCTTTAAGTTATTAATTTGGGATTTAAGTTCAGTCATAGTTATTTGTTTGTCTCTTAATTTTATATGATCATCTGTTAGTTGGTTTTTGATATGTTTTCTAAAGAAAGACTTTAACATATTTTGAGGTTCTATTTTCCCCTTTAGGGTACTAACTTTATGAAAACATATTTTAATGCTTCTAGTATACCTGCTATGTTTGATACTTTTTTTTAGTATTTGGAATGTATATTTCCTTTATCTGATTTGCTTTTATGATCTTTTCAGTACTATCTGCTATTCTTTTCTGATTCCTGGGATTCATTGAATAAGAATATAGTTTGATCTTCTCTAGACTGAGCATTGTCTTATGGTGTAGTGTCTCTAGATATTTTTTACTCATGTCATCTAGTTCTTTTGTTAGGTTCATCTTTTCCTTCTGAATGTCTAGTTTTAGAGTATCAGTTTTTGCTTGCAATTCCAGTAAGTCTTTGCCCCATTGCTTTTTTCTTATTGTTGTTGTACCATGTTAATGCTTTACCATATAAGTGTGACCTCAAAGAGTCCCATATATATATATATATATATATATATATATCTCAGAAACATCTTCAGTAAGATTTATGTTTAAAAATGTTTGTATCTCTTTGACATAAAATTCTTTAAAATCCTTTACATTTCTTATGTATGAAGGAATTCTAGTTATAGTTATTCTTTGTTTTGTATTCAGGTCTAGGCCAAAAGTGATTGTGTTATGGTCTGACAATGGGCGTGATTATTTTGACTTTATCCAGCTTTGTAGATAGATCTCCTGATATGTATATTCTATCTATTCCTGAGTGCATGCCATATCAATGAGAATAATGTGTAAAGAGAAAGGTATTAGGGTCAGCATATTCATTAATATCTTTGATGTTAAAAGTATTAATAAAATCATATCATACTTTAGATATTGCTGTTTTCTTTCCTGTGTTTTGGCATCAGTTTCCATATATTTCATTATGCAATTAAAGTCTCCTGCTATAATTATTTCTCCTTTAGCATGCTGTACAATATCTTCCAGGTGCTTTTTTGCTACTTTGGCACTTAATCCAGGTATCCAATAAATGTTATATTTTTCCATTTATGGATATTATTACTAAACAGAACCTTCCTGTTTTATTATAATATGTGTTTAAAAATTTTGACATTAAAATTGAGTGTCTCCATAAGACTGTTACTCCTATCCTCTTTTGTTTATAATGAGAGCTGACTAAAATTATATAGCTATTTGTAGTCATTTTATTTATGTCTTCTTGTATAAGGTGTGTTTCTTGTAAAAAACAATCTGTACATTAAACATGTTCAAATATCTTAGGAGACTTCCCCTTATAAAATTATTAAGACCATTTACATTAATGGAAATACATTTTGCTGATACATTGTATATATTTTTACTAATGAGCAATCATATTTAACTAGAGAAAATTATTTATTTTCATTTGATGAATTACAGTAATTATAACTCATAGATATCCAATAGAAAGAGTTGAACAATAAAACTGAGAAAAAAAACAAACTAATCCTCCTATGGGGATACAAACTCCAACTTTGAATAGTCTAGCCAGTCATGTGGTGCCCTCTTCCAGTAGTCACTTCTTAGACCAACTATATAAACATTCTCTCTAACAAAAGGACACTTTATATATCTTGTATTCTTTTCATATAAAGTATTCTTAAAAATCTTTGAGTTCAAATTTAAGAGAATACTGTCATAATCATATTATTTTGACTTTAAAATAAAGCAAATTACAGTAACATTTAGTATGTACTTACAATATTCAACAATTGTCTTTTAATTATACTTATTTTAGTAAAGATGAACTAATATTTACCCTTCAAATTAATGTAGTTAAACAGTAGCCCAGTGCAAACTTGTAAAATGCATAACAAAGTTTCATTTCCATAAGTGAACTCTGTGGAACTGGCAGTGTTGTAGTGTGTAATAGAACTATCTGTTTCACATAATCCTCTTTATTACATGCCATCCATTTACAGCAGTTTTCTGACTATTTGAATTAAAATAAAATATACTGTATCACTTTTATAAGTTTACTAAATTAATAGTTAATTGAATCTCACATTACTTTTGCTATAGTTGTACATTTTGTTAGGTAAATATCACTTTAAGAAGCTGAAAATTTCAAGCAGCTTATTTTTGACCTTTAATCTGAGTGCTTACATCATGCCTGAGGTATTTACTTTAATTTTTAAGCACTCACACAGTCATAAAAGAGTTTTCAGCTTCTAAATATATTTTTAATGGAAAATTCTATCCTGGGAACAAGACAACAAGCTTTTCAGCTCGTGACCTAGGTGGGAAGCCAATGAACATGTAAGTAAGCAATCTGAAAATTTCTAAACATCTTCCATGCTTGTGGAGTGTTTAAAATCTTTCTCTCCCTCTAAGTGGCTGTTTGTAAAGCCCAAACAAGTCTCTATACATTTAAAAGAAGTTTGCATTTACCAGAAATGAGTTTTCTTTTAACTATATATAAAAAAACACATTCATTATCATGTTTTAAATGTATATCAGTCATTAAAGCAGTATAAGCCATGAAGCAGTCATAGAGAAACTTCTGAGATTAGAGCCTCTTAAGGAATCTATAATAATTCTGTATGTTCAAATAAACAGTTTAAATGTTCATTTAACTGCTATCTTTAAGGTGTAAATTCTCTATCTGTGTTACACCAAAGAAAATATAGTGTGTTGTGTTGCTCAGAAGTTATCATTTCTTTTAGATTTTTACTTTTCTTTTTTATTTTAAATGCTTGTTTGAAGCTTTGACAATATGATAAACTATCAAGAGGTATAAACATATAAATTGTTGTTTTGTTTTATGTGTTATACTATTATTATTTGCTTTGCTTAGAGATGTATTAGTTATCTGCAGGTTACTAGTTCAGGCATTATCTATATGTCAGGTAGCAACATTGAAAGTGAATAAACAAGAATAAAATGTCTTTACTTTTTCCCTTTTGGGATTGTAATCTTTTAGTTAAAAAGGAAACTTCATAGATTGCCATTTAATTGAAGTGTGGCTCCCTTTGAATAATTTGGGTGTGCTATAAAAAAGAGAAAATATGTAAAACAATTTTTAAAAGTTATTTACCATTTAGTCTCTTCTTCTTATGTGCTTTTTTCCATTCATTTCTCTTGCTTAACATTTTAGGAAAAACAGACCAGTCCATTTATTCTGTTTGATTTAACATTTTGTTAGATGTTAAGAAAGACACAGCTGTATCCAAAGTATCAAAAATTATGGTACCATCCGGAAAAAGGATTTTAAGCCTTATAGGGAACAGTAAATGAACCTTGAATTGTCTCTTCATCAATTCTTTTATTAAAGGTAAATATTCCTTTCTTTTAGAAATGACCTCTGATGAGTAGTCATTGTCAGGTCTTATTATGTTGTCTTTGAATTTAACAGGAGAATTTGACCACGCAGTTTTCAGCACAAATTCTTTGTCCTGGGAATGTTACTGTTATTGATCTTGGACTTTTATTTGCTTTACTACAAGATATAGGCACTGCTAGTGACCTATGGGCTCTTTCAATTTCATAAGAAAGAGACTTGGGTAAATTCAGAACATTTGGAAACCAGAATGTGATGAATGTACCATACTGTCTCCTTCAGTCTTTTCTGGCAGCCCATAAAGGAAAAGGTTGTTTCTTTGTGACCTATTTTCTAGGTCATTTAGCTTGTTTAATAAAAAAGTATTTTATTTTGAAAGAAAATCAAGCTAATGTTATTTTTCAATGAGTCTGCCTTCCATGTCATTTAATGTCCCTTATATGCCAGCAATCTGAGTCTTATGTTACAATATTAATTCTTGTAACTGCTCCATTTGTTTAGTGCATTTATCTTTAAAGAGGTCAAGTTTATTGTCCATTTTTAAACTTCAATGATAAATCTTGCATAGTAGATAGTAAAGTTTGTAGTTCCTTCTTCATCATCTGGTCTTGTGAAGTGTTCTTTGAATACCTCATTCAGAGGAGAAATCAGAGCCCTTTCTGCTTGAAATTTGACAGAAAAATTAAAAAATTAAAATAAAGTAATTCAATGTAGACTTTCAAAGACTGTAGTAGACGGTACTCAATGAGTTTAAGAAGTCTAGAAGTCCCAGCTTTTAAAATTTTCTGTCAGAAATATTACCTAGATAGAAGAGCTAAGAAAATGTGCTATCAATCTGTCAGCATCTTAGCCATGCTCCAGTGTTTATCTATTTTAGTGTGGTTCCTTAATAAAGTCATGCCATGTTATAATGTAAAAATGCATCAGCCAAATTGATTTTTTCTGTTTCATTTAGTTGTATAGGTTTGCATATTCCTACAGTCTGCTATATACTGCTTTTTTATTTTCTACATAATAAAATAAATGCTAGGTGTACAAAAAAGTTAATATTCTTTTAAAAGCACTTCAGCTAAATAGGGTAATGTGTTATGTAACATTAGGGGTGATGTCAGTCTTCAGTAAAGCTTTGAGAAGCAAACAGCTCCACATGCCATCATTACCTGACAAATTTGACAAAACTATGCTATGAAAGAAATTCTTTTTATCATTTGCAAGAACTTTTTACAGATGGTGTAAAACATATGTAGGAGACAAATATGCAAGAGTTACTGCAAAAATGTCACTGCCATTTTCACAGAAGATTCTCAAGCAAATGGGACTCTGACCTGACAAGAAAGACTAGGGCATTGTCAGCTCATCAGTTTTGTGCTTGCAGTGGATTGATGACAAGAAGTATCTCTTTAAGAAAACACATCAGCATGTCTGACCAATAATGGCATCCGTGGTTCAAAAAATTAAAATCAATAATAAGGAGTAATTGTGCTGTGGAGAAGTTCATTGCAAAATAACAACTAAAGAGACAGATGGATATCCATCTATCTATACTTATATGTATGTATGTATATATATATATCTATATCTATATCTATATCTATCTATCTATCTATCTATATATCTATCTGTGTGTGTGTGTATATATATGTATACATATATATATATATATATATATATATATATGTATATATATATATATATATATATATATATATATATATATATATATATATATATATATATATATATATATATATATATATATATATAGTTTATACCCTCAGTGACCCTTTAAGTATGGTAAAGCACCTTCTGGATATCATTGCAAAAAGCTGCACCTCATCGTTAGAAAATGTTACTTTCCTTACAAAAATATGACTTGCAAGTGCAGCACAAACCTGGATCATAGGATCATATGAGGTTGCTAGGCTAACAGCCCCAGGTCCCTTACAAGACTAGAGAAGTGCAACCTGTGTTCACAAGGGTGTCTGATTTAAGTAGACACTAAAAGCAGCACCTATTGCCCCTGTCCAAGAGGGACATAGGTGAAACCACTGGGGTGAATTTCCAGTTACCTATCCACTGGTCCAAATTGCATCTAAATGGGGCCAATGAGGGGCTTTGTTTAATATGAATAGGAAGCTTATTCCAAAGGGATTGTGTCACAGTTGTCAAAGTCAGCACAGAAACATCATGAGCTAAATGTTTGTGCTAAGTTACTTAGAGCTTGAGGTAATTCAGTGCATCATTCTGAGAGAATGGTCAGAATAAAATTCCTAGATACTCTTATCAGACTATATTTCTGATATCAACCACCACAAAATGAACTGTCACATATTCATGATTTGCTATATACAGGTGACAGAATTGTCTAATTTACATGACTCACACCTTGGTGGAAATAAATGCATGGAAAGAGATCATAATGTCATACTAGCTCAGCATAATAGTGCAAAATTGTAAAGATCATGTATAATTATAGGTTCACACTAGGAAATCAATGTGCAGATACATGCTCAAACAATAATTAGACAATGATCACTGGTGAGAATCAAACCTTGCACCTTGTATCTGTGAGGTAAACACCTTAACCATTATGCCAATGATGACTATAAAAATAATTTTAGCTCTTTATAAATTTCTGGGAGTCCATATAAAATGAGAATAATTGGAATAGTAACATGCATATACATATAATACTCTGTATTTATAGCCCCTTCAAGTTGCAAGTCATACAAAACATGTTTAAGTTTAACTTTAGCCCAATCAACCAAACAATATTCCACTCAAGTAAAACTCTCCTCCCATGATACCTATTGTATCTGGTAATGGTTTAGCTGAAGAAACTATTTCAGTATATTTGGAATATAATTAATTTTTTTGTTTAATTATCTTAAAAGTTCTATTAGAAATAGTAAAGATTTTGTAATGTAACTATATGCATGGTATAGAATCTTTTTTTTTTTTTTTATTCATGACCTTAGATCTAAATTCACTCTTTACTGTTATACATAACTTTTATGGCATATAGGATGTGAGTGATCAGTTATTTGAGCATAGTACTTTTCCAGGTAGAAAAAAATAAGACATTACATATGCTTTTGCATACTGTATTGTCAAATAATATGTTTTTGTTTATTGATAACATTTACCTTCAATTCAAGGGTGTGGCAATATGTACTCCTGTTGCCATTACCTAGGGAAATCTAGTATTATAGAACTGTGAAGATGAATATATTTTTAATACTGAGGGAAGATACAGTGCTTCTATTAGTTTCTAAAACAAAATTATGATGACATTTTTTTATTTAGATGGGTCCTCTTTATAGTATCTATTTTCTCACTTTTAATTTTTTTTTCATTTAGTGCTATAAACTTTTTAGATATTAATATTTTTTTGTGAAATAATAGATTGGTACAAAAATAAATATGAAAGATTACATATTAGATGCTTACAAAGACAAAGTATGTACCCTGACTTTACTTTTGATAGCACTGCACAGTCAGTTTATGCGAAGTAGTGGACTTATTACAGGCTATGAACAGTATATTAGTAATACAGGTCTATATCACGTGGTCGAAAGCTAAAAATAGCGAGCAACTACAACTTCGAAAACACGGAATTCAGAGTTGCAATTGTGCGGGGCAGTGCCCCCAACACCTCCCACTAAATATATATACCAACTCCAAGATCGCACTACAGTGAGGAAAGGGCAAATACCCTTATCTACATTGTAGTGCGACCCCACAATACCAACTTCGAGCTCTGGTGTTATTTGCTATTATTAGCTTTCGACCACGTGATATAGACCCTAGTAATACCAATAACATGAAGATTGAATTAAATGCATAGGATATGATAATGAAATCTTAAATAACAGTAAAACCAAACATATTGTTCAAGTAATTCTGGCTGTATTAAGAATATATTACAACAGTATTACTAAATGTAATAGAAAGATGCCACAAGTATTAGATATTATTAAAATGAAGTGGTCAATTTTAACAGAATTACTGGAGTAAAGAGACATAATTGGTGATATTGCCAGTTTAATTTTAAAAGGGAGTGGAACTTGAAACAACTATACCTTAAGGAAAACAGTGTTAAAAAAAGTAAAAACAAATATTTAGTGAAACAGTTTACTATCTCTTGTTTTTATTGTCAGTTTAATAAATATATCAACTTAGATCAGATTTTGTACATCCTACTACAAGGCAGAATTTATTTTGAAAGTGTTACTTGTACTACTTCTGATGTAATGTATCTTGCAAAATGCAAGAGATGCTCATGTTTTTATAAGCAAGACTAATAGGATGTTAAAAGAATGCATTTCAGAACCCGTCTCAGATATTATGAGAATGGTTACCAATAATGCTCTTACTAAATATATTGTAGATACTGATATTACTCATGAGTTCACCTTTATAGTGTTAGAATGAATCCATCATATTTAGAAAGGCAGAGATTTAAATTTATATACTGAAAATATTGAATACAGATGAATTATTTAGGATTAAATATATATCCGAGTTTGAACAGTATAGTTGGTATTAAACCTGTATCAAGGTTAAAGCAATTAATTGTATGATGTTCACAGGCTGCTCTTTTCTGATTGGTTGTTTTAAATTGTTTGGAGTCAATAAGCTCTTGTGCTGTAACTATTTTATTATACGGGGAAAGCATTTTACTCAAAAGCTTTGTTTATATTAAAATAAATTTTAGCAAGCAGTTGGCTCATTTCTTTGGATTATATGAGTGTTTTTGATGATCACCATTTGGCTTACTTCCCCATTTTTGGTTTGTAATGCAATGGCTTCGCAAATGAGAAAAGTATATGTGAATATAAGACTAAGGATAAGAATAAAAACAAGTGATTTAATTCTAAATAGATAACACAGGAATGTAATCTTTATTGGGTCTTTTGACTTGCCAGAAGTTTAGTATGTGACATGAATGAATAAATAACATAAATATACAGAGTGATGACTTGTTTCATAACTATGGCAATTTATTTTCTAGTATATGTTGTGTGCCAGGAGTTCATAATACCCATACTGATGCTATGGTGTTAACAGTAGCATTTGTTCTCAAAAACTTTTGCAGTGGCCCTCAGAAATAGAAATAGGAATAAGTTTTACAGAATGGAGCACAAGAGCATGATCAAGAAACAGAATGACCTGACTTTATATGTGAACATTAGGACTGAGGCAAAGGTGACAGGTAAACTCTTACCTGACCAAGAATGTTTTATTAAAGCTATAACAGCACTGTTCACTTCATGCAATTCAAGAAGTGTTCTCTACCACACCAGGACAAGTGTATTTGCTTTGTTTGAGGATTTTATCAAACTAAGCTTCATGAAGAAATTTCCAAGCTGTGGAATTTCAGTTTGCCTCTGAAAAAAAGATTTCTTAGACTTCTATTTGATGATTCATCAGCACCTAAATAATTTCAGAGAGCTGTAGCAGAAATGATTGAAAGCCTTATTCAAAGTTCTTAATAATATTAATGATAAATGATGTACTGGTGCAGTGTTAAACCAAAGAAGAGTGTGACAACAGATTAAATGAATTATTGAAGACTAAGACAGTACAACAGTACAACAGTGAATCAAACATGTATAATTTTTCTACATTTTTTCCCCTTCTATCTGATGACCATCAATATACCGCTAATTATAATCAAGCCCATTTTTCCATTAGGGATGCATAAAATCCTCCTTTCATGGTGATAGGGTGGGAGACCTCTAGAGGGGCCATTATCTATTAGCATTTCTTGGAGCTTGTTCTCACTGGCATTCTGGTCATGAGAGATATTTTGTGTATGTCCTTAACTCATCACCTTGGGTGGTAACAAGAGCTCCTACAGAACCATACAGGCAGCCTATATCCCTCAAGCACCTCAGTCATAGGTTCATAGGTTCATAGGTGTGTACTAGGCTAATGGCCCTGGAGCCTTTACAAGCCTAGCCCATAGAAGTGCCCTGGCACTGTGCCACCCAATGTTAGTTCCCAGTGCCTTTATCAATTACAGTCACTGGATTGATCCCTGGGGTGAACTTTCTATTTCCCATCCACTCATCAAGACTTCTCTTGAAGAGGGGCAGTGAGGTGTTCTGCTTGACATGTATGGGAAGTCTATTCCACAGCATGGGCAGTCTCTGGGTTATGAATCTGTCCCTCCAGCATTTTTTGTTGATTGTGGTAATGAGATTGAGGTCTCTGGAGAGTGTGGTGTGGAGGGATTGGGTTTTCTTTAGATGTAGCATTTCTAACAGAGCTGGGTCAGACGTGGCTTTGTAAGTCAAGCAGAGATCGCATCTTAGTAAACAACATGAGTTAGAGAATAGCTGGAGTTTTTTGAGTCTGTCCATGTAGGACATGTATTTAAAGCATAGGTACTTTTGTGGCCTCTCCAGCTGTTGCAGGTTTCTAGTGAGGTACGTTCCAAATGATGCATCATATTCAATGATTGGTCTAATGAGGGAAGAGTAGAGAGAAATGATGACCTATTTCTTCCTGGATGCAAAACCCCTGGTAATGAGATGTGCCACATAGAAGGGCTTTCTGACCACAGTGGCAATGTGGTGGTCGAAGGAGAGGTTGCTGTCAACCTGTGTCCCCAGATCTCTTATAACGCTTTCAGTGTTCAGTGGGGTCCCATCAATGTGGTAATTAGTGGGAATTGAGTTTTTCCCAAAGGGGATGATGATGCATTTTTGGCATTGAGTTTAAGGCCATGGTTTCAACACCAGTCATTAGTCTCAGTGTGGCCTTTCTGTAGGATGTCTGCATCACTTGGGGAGTTAATAATGGCTCCCAGCTTGCAGCTGTCTGTGAACCCGGTCAGCCAAAGTCCCTCCGTGTTGGCCTGGACTTCTGTGAAGTAGATGCCAAACAGGAGAGGACCCAGGGCCGATCCCTGTGGGACTCCACTCGTGACTGATCGACAGTCTGACTTGGAGTCTGCTACTTTCACACTGTGGGTTCTATCTGTGAGCCAATTTGCAACCCACCTAATGATATAGGGTCTGATGCCTATTTTGGTAAGTTTATCAATAATTCCTGCATGAGGAATGGTATCAAAGGCCTTGGGCAGATTGAGGTAGACTGTATGAACTGCCTTACCTTCATCCACAACTCTGGGGACTGACTCAAAGAAGTCAACCAGGTTGAGCAGGCATGATCTACCGTTCACAAAACCAAAATGCATGGGCTCTAGCCTTTGGAGATTCTCTGTATCCTTGTTAATTAGGTCCATGATGATGAGCTACATAGTCATACATATCAGACTCATCAGGCTAATGGGGTGATAATTTCCAGGGTCTGTCATCTCTCCCCCCTTTTTGGAGAGGGATGACTGCAGCAGTGCACCATTCAGTAGGGGCAAAGCTTGAGGTGAGGCTGTGAGTGAACAAGGCACACAGATGTTGTGCTAGTTCACTTTGTAGTTCATGTAGATCACAGCCAGGGATATTGTCAGGTCCCATGGAAGCTGTATTCTTGGCTTTGGACAATGCAGCTTTAACCTGTGCTGCAGTAATACTGGGTGCCTAGCATTCTTTCGGTACTGAGATTGGTCCTTTGGGGGTTAGGGGTAAAGTTGGCACAGAATCTGTCAGCCAGCATCTTGGCAATATCTGTTGGCTCAGTATGGGAGGTACCACTGTGCAGTAACTCAGAGCAAATCTGGGTATTGCCATGGAGATTCTTGATATAACTATAGAAGGCTTTGTGGTTGTTTTTAGTGTCTGCCGCAATTCTGCCTTCATAGCTGGCTTTGGAGTTTTTGATGTGGGATCTCAACTTTTTGTTGAGGCTAATAAGGGAATTATTCCAGTCTTGGGACTTCACCTTTTTCTGCAACAGTTTATTCCTTCCCACCCACATTTGGCCATCAAGGGTTACTGTCACTGTTTTGGGTGACCGTGCCAAGTTCTTCCCTTTCACTGGCCCATGTCTGTATAACAAAGACCCTTCCCTCCATCATGCATTGCTTCTGTAAGTAGTACATAATACTGGCTTGGAAATGACACCATCAAAGGACAAACAATTATTCATGAACTTTATTGGTGTGATACAGTGTCTTTATAAATCTGCAGTAACTATCTCTGAAATACACGTGCCATCAAATAAAGTGTTGAAATAAGGCAAGAAGTCAAACCTAAGTACAGGTCAAGAAATTAGATTTACATTGCTTACAAATAAAGTTAATATCAGAATTATCCACACTAATGTGTTGATGTGAATAAGTCAGTCACACTGTGAGTGAATTCAATACAAAACAGAACAAGTACAGTGATTTTGTGAAGAAAAATCAGTTGCATGTCTAGCGCATGCATCATTTACTGACTGTTAGAAAATACATGCCCTGATAGAAAAGGAGTTTTTAATTAGTGTGTGTGTGTGTGTGTGTGTGTGTTCACACTAGTCAACTACAGCATAACTGAATCAAATTCACCACAGATAATAGGTGCAGCAGAATTTGACCATGGCAATACAAATGTACAAATAGCTTAAAAGTAACCAGACAGAGCTATATGTATGGCATACTGCTCCATAGGGACATCTGGCATTTCTAGAGCTGCAGATTTAGGTTATTATAAGAGGAAACTCTCATAAACTAGACTGAAAGCAAACTAAGAGTCATACGGCTGGGATGTTTAGATGGGAAGGCTTAGACAGATGCCATGCACTGGGAACTTAAGTAAGTTAAGACTGTTTTGCTTTCTGTAAGGTACATGATCCATATTTGTTCAAAAAAAGTATGCCTTGTCTGGAGCAAACACCTATGACTTTATTGGCATGGGTTCTGTCATATAGCCAGTTATCTATCGAGCAACATATGTATTGGATAATGTTGTCTTCGGAGAGCTTTACAGTAATGCCAATGTGAGGGATAGTGCTGAAGGCTTTGAAAAGGCCTGGGTATCTACAGCTTTAGTAAACTTTCAAAGATGTCAACTGGATTGACCAGGCATGATCTCCCCCTTACAAGGCCACAACAGTATTGCCTTGTAAAGGGGTATGATCTCCTCTTTACAAGGCTGTACTGGTGTGTATTGGGGGATATCTGGTCATCTATATCATTATTTATTAGTTCAAGTGTAATAGTTTCCATATCACTGCAAATAATGCTAGTGAGATTAATAGGTACTTTCTACATGTTGGAAATATAAAAAACAAAATAATGCACAGTAGACCATGCATGCACAGTACTTTATTTAACAAAAATAACAAATAAATATATTCTTCATCATCATCATCTTCATCATCATTAGTTCCTTTTTTCCCATTTTATGAATGATGTTTGGGATGTTCCATCATCTGGTTCACTGCTATTCTCCTACCTTCTTCAACAGCCATGTCTGACGGTTGGAGATCTTCTCTCACACAATCCATCTATTTCTTTGCTGGGTCCCCTTGTTTCCTCTTACCTTCTTCCTGTCTGCCCCAAATCTTCTTCGCCAAACTGTCTTCTGCTTTCCTGCACACATATTCCTGAATCACCATAATATGTTCTCTTTGACCTTCTCTGCAACTGCAGCAACTTGGGCTTGAGCTCTCATGTCCTCATTTCTTCATCTGTCCTACAATTTGCATTCTACTACCCACCTCAGGCACGTCATCTCTATCACCTCTACCCTCCTCAGCTGGTCTGCTTTCATTGCCAGGTTTCTGTACTATATAGTATTACTGGTTGCACCACGGTTTTGTACACCATACTTTTCATCTTCTTTGGCATTCTTCTGTCACTGACTTCCCTGACACAATGTGCTAGTTGGCTGAAGCCCCTCTAATTTTAGCTTTGACTTCCTCATTCAGATTTTCCATCTCTTTAACCACCCCTCACAGATACTCCTGGCTGTTAACCTGTTCTACTATTTTCCATTCTATCTCAGTTTTCAGCTTCTTTTGATTGCCCCTATTTGTTGTCATGGGTGTCTTAGAGTGAAGGTCAGACAAGGTGATCTGATGAAACCGGTGAGGGGATAACAAGTAGGATGGTCCACTCAAGAAGATTTACACATCTGTTAGGCAGGGGACAATTTGGCCAAATGTATTGTCATTTACACAGTCTAGAACCTCTGGGCATGTTTGTTGTTGGCAGTATATGTTTGCCAGTTTATGTGTGAATAGCTGAAGTCAACCATAAGACAGGTATTTCAATCAATGGTTAACTTTTCTAACTGCTGAAGATTTTCTGTATACTCTGAAAGGGAGTTCAGGACTTCAGCCAGTTCCATATTTGTATTATACAGAACCTGTCAAGAGACAACAGAACTACAAATATAGATACTCCCCACAGCTGCCTGTGAACCTGAATACAACATAGTTATTGCACTCCTGAATGGAGGGAATATTATCATTACACTGCAAGCAGTTTTCTGTAATCAAATGCTGATGTCTTCAAAGGCAAGGAAAGCCCCACATTCAGAGATTTTGTGATACTCTGCAGACCAAACATTGCTATATATAGGTGTCTATTGGGTTGACACCATTTGAAAAACACACTGTGGGGATGCAGATATTTCATTGCCCCTTTGTTGAACCCAGGAGTGCTGATGAGTTAAGGCATTTAATACCTGATGTAATAACGTTATATAATGTTCCACAGTATGGAAATATGGAGTACAAGAGAGTTTTAGAACTTCATTTCCTGAGAGGGTAATGCTCATTATCAAAAAAATATGAAAGAAAAATCCCCGAGAGTTGACAGTGAAGCCTTTGCAGGTTTAAACTTAGTTATACTGGAAAACAGACATACTTTACTGAAACACTTTGATTAGTCACCATCTCAGTTACTGAATGTTCATTTATAAAATGATAGAACTTTCCTACATTTATTTATTTACTTACTCCTGATAATCACATCCTGATGCAAGAGACAGATTGAAAGAGGATCCTTCACGACATACGTGCTGTTATGATCAACATGCTACGTTTCTGTCTTAATCAAAAGAAGGTGAAAAGGTAAACATTCAGCATGAGCACAGAAAGAAACAACCACACTGTATAGTTACAAAGGAGTGTTAGCAAAGATGTCATTTGTTCACAGTGTAAATAAATCCCTCTTGAATAAAGAAAACAGAATTTTTCAAGGTGAGTATGTTTCATACTGAGTGTGTTGATCCCAAAGACTGTGTTTGTGATATCATTAAAAATGAGGCAGTATTAGACAATGGTCCAAAGAGATATCCAAAGAGGTGTTCTAAGAGGCATTTCTAAAATAGTATCTTAAAGAGGACACTCCTGATATAATGTCAGGATTCTTACCAGAGGTTTGAAATATATCCTTATTAATGTTATAAATTAAAGAATCCTGTAAGTATTCAAAATCTGGAGGACTGCTTAAAGCCCAGTCATATATTTAATCAGTTAATGATTATTGTCATATAAAAAAGAGTTCTCAGAGTTGAAGGCACTGATAGATATTTGTTTTTTACTGTTACAATAAAGATTTACCTCCATGTATCACCTGAAAATGGTAGCTATTTAAAAGTTTTAAAAGTTCTTTCAGCAAAACATGAAATTGCTTTGATATATCAAGTTTATCTGCTTCAAATGATATGAAAATAATTTTGCTTCTAAAATGGAGGGTTGCAATATATCATTAGTATTATCAGCTAAAAACTTACTCAGAGATCTCCATAAATATTATGGGTCTGGTATCTTATAATTTTTGTATAGTCTGAAAGTAAATCTGAAAGAGTACAAAATCCAACTAAGAATGATAATATCTTAGATATCATACTAATAAACACAGGATCATTCTTCTCCACACTTACAACTATTCTCTTCAAAGTTAACATAAATTGCAATATCATAATCAGTGACCTAAAAATAAAATCTAAATTTTACGTGAATCATCCTTCATAGCTTTTATAAATGGAAAAAATATGATACAGTAAATGATATACTTATGAAAATAAGAGGATACCCTCCTCAATGTCCAAAATGAGTTTGCTCAGGATGCTATCAATGAATTCTACAATGTTATTAATTTCTGCATTCATGAGCCCATGTGGGTATAACATGAATACACTGGTAAACTCAACAAAATCCTACTTGGTGAAATGTCAAAATTAAAAGATAAACAAAAGATTAAAGTGGTGCTGGTTAGCTTTCAGAAATTACCCTAGTAATAAAAACAACTCTAGATTAAATAAAGCACAGAAACGATTTGCTTTTCACATCTGCCAAATTTAACTTTGAATCCTAGTTTAATCTCTAAAGTTGAAAGCCTTAATTAAATTAGAAGACTAAAAGAGAAAGTTGTGAATGTAATATGCTATCAATAAACAAAAAGTGATCACTCAGCCATAAGGCCCAGTAAATGAACTTGCAGAAAAAAATGTGTAAACTTAACAAGTAAAGAAATATCGGAGACAAAACGCCACAGCAACCTTAAGTCCAAAAGTCCAATTTTAAAATCCTGAATGCAAGTTTTATTTTAAAACAACAGCAAGCGTTTTCGCCACTCATCAAATGCAGCTTCATCAGAGAAACATATGATAAAGATATAGACCGGTGTTTAAATAAGAACAGACAGGAAATGACATACACAAAGCGTCACAATTTGTTCAATTCGAAAAACTAAATACAAATCAATAGTCTAATACAAACACTGCTCATGTCTATTCAAGTCATGAAAGACATATATTATTATATACATGAAATATACTAAAATGAGGGTAAAAAACCTTCACTTAAAACAATTAGTATAATAAGCTAATAAACGAATAAACTTCAGTGCATAAATCAAAATCACAAGAAATCAAATGTTTATCTAACCAGCACGTGTTCAAACAAGATTGAACCATTCCTGTGATAAAACAATAAATAAAATACATTAGTAATTCATTACAAATGAAAAAGAAAAAAGAGAACATACTAATATAACAAGTGTACACCCTTAAATGAGTATAACCCTCAGTAAGTCATACCTCATCTCAAATAACTCCTAAGTTTTAATACTGCAGATATATTGCAGTTCACATTTAGACCAGGGAACATGAAAACATCAAGTTTTAGTTGCCATTCAAGTTCCCGGTTCTCAAGTATTAAAGAAAAAGGACCACCTCTGATGTTTACAGGAACATGATCAATTGCCATAAAATGGAAGCTGTGTCCGGGGTAAGTATTGACATGTTTAGCCAGAGCATTATCGCACTTGTTGTTCCTAATTGCATAAACATGTTCATAAATCCGTCCGCGGACTTTACGGTCTGTCTTGCCGATGTAAAAAGCAGGACAGCAATCACAGGAAGTCATATAAATAATGGATTTAGTTTCACAATTTAACCTATGGAAAATCTGATATTTCCTGTTCCTGACTAAGAAACTATTTCCTGTTTTTACCAACTTACACCACTTACAAAGTCCACATTGGAACATGCCAGTTCGTCTACTAAATGTGTTATTTTTCATGTTCCTCTGTAAAAGTTATTTTAGGTTACTACCCCTCTTATAAGTAACTCTGGGCCGGACACCCAGTTTTTCACTCAAAAAAGTGTTATTTGAAATAAAATACCAATTTTTGCATATAATAGACCAAATAGACTGGGAATTAGTACAAAAAGTTGTGACAAAACTCAGTGAAAAGGAACATTCGTTCTTAGGAGATGTTCCACCAAGATCTAATTTCGGGCTTGAGGGAAGTAGGGGCAAGGTTTGACTAGAAGGAGAAGAAGTAAATTGGTCACTATGGGCCTTGTACAATAAAGGTTTATAAAAACCATCAGTCCTTTTGGCTGATACTTCCTCAGTAAGCTCCTCTAACAAGGATAATGGATAACCACGGTTGGAAAACAACTCCTTAAGATAGTTACATTCAGAGTGGAAATCGACTAATGCACTGCACATCCTTCCTGTCCGCACAAGCTGTCCCTTAACAATAGATCGCTTTTGCTTAAAAGGGTGAGAGCTTGAAAAATGGAGGAAGGAATTGCAGTATGTGGGCTTCCTAAAGATAGTAGACGAGTACTCTTCCTTTATAGAATCCTTAACCAACCTTACATCAAGATAATCTATCGCAAATACAGAGAATTTGAAAGTAAATTTTAAAAACTCAGTAGTATTGTTTAATGTATGGACAAATGGTTCTGCGTCTGTGATATCTCCCTTAAATAGAATGAAAATATCATCAAGGAACCTGGTATAATACTGGACATATTTCATCAAATCTGGTTTATTTCTAAGATAGTACTTCTCCCAGTAACCAACAAAAAAATTGGCAACACTCACCCCACAGGGCGAGCCCATGGCAATTCCCTTTTTCTGCAAGAAGTAATCTTTATCAAAAATGAAATAGTTGGTTGTAAGGACTATATCCAGAAGTTCAGTAAACAATTCTATTTCTCTGGTAGGGGCATCATAATCCTTTAACAACAAACCAATCCATTCTACAGCTTCATGGGGTGGAATGGAAGTGTACAGGTCCACGACGTCGATGGTAAGAAAGTTGGACATATTATCAAAGGGGATGTTATTGATGTTACTCAAAAAGAGGTGGTCCTTTTTCTTTAATACTTGAGAGCCGGGAACTTGAATGGCAACAAAAACTTGATGCTTTCACGTTCCCTGGTCTAAATGTGAACTGCAATATATCTGCAGTATTAAAACTTAGGAGTTATTTGAGATGAGGTATGACTTACTGAGGGTTATACTCATTTAAGGGTGTACACTTGTTATATTAGTATGTTCTCTTTTTTCTTTTTCATTTGTAATGAATTACTAATGTATTTTATTTATTGTTTTATCACAGGAATGGTTCAATCTTGTTTGAACATGTGCTGGTTTGATAAACATTTGATTTCTTGTGATTTTGATTTATGCACTGAAGTTTATTCGTTTATTAGCTTATTATACTAATTGTTTTAAGTGAAGGTTTTTTACCCTCATTTTATTATATTTCATGTATATAATAATATATGTCTTTCATGACTTGAATAGACATGAGCAGTGTTTGTATTAGACTATTGATTTGTATTTAGTTTTTCGAATCAAACAAATTGTGATGCTTTTTGTATGTCATTTCCTGCCTGTTCTTATTTAAACACCGGTCTATGTCTTTATCATATGTTTTTCTGATGAAGCTGCATTTGATGAGTGGTGAAAACGCTTGCTGTTGTTTTTAAATAAAACTTGCATTCAGGATTTTAAAAATTGGACTTTTGGACTTAAGGTTGCTGTGGCGTTTTGTCTCCGATTGTCTTTTTCTTGTTTGGTATAAGTAAAGAAATATGTCTGAGAGCAAGAGAGGCAAAGAGATACTTTCCTTTCATAACTATAGACATGACAACTGTTGGCATAAGTAAAACTAACAACATACCCGGTAGTCTCCAGAATCAAGGAAAACCTAACTAATCCGTATCAATGGCATTACGTAAAATATTTGAACAATAGCTACATCTCTGTAACAGGCTGTAGTGGTTATTCACATATGGGGGAGGTTACATCAAACCAAAACAATTTTAAACCCACAATTCTTTCCAGTATTCTATGTAAATATCACATAGAGAGCTATAATGGAGTTTAATTCAAAATGTCAGAAGACAACTACTTCTGTCAGACTGTAACTACTGCAACTTTAATAAGTAGAAAGCTTACTTTGTGAATCTTCTGGCATTCTTTGAACAAGTAATTGTTGAATGACTGACTGCATATCTTGACCTTTGTAAGCCTTCTGAGACTATACCGTATAAGGGAATAGCTGACAAATTAAAAGCATTAAGTTATAATCCATATGTAATCCAATGGGTAATACAAATATTAAGCAACAGGACAAAAGTCAGTGTGTGGGTGTTGTCTGTCTGTCCCAGATGGGGTAACATAGGGCTCTGCCTCAAAGCCACATCTTTTTGAATTAGTCTTCTGAGATATAAAAGTAGAAAACTGGCAATGAATAACCAAACATGCTGATAGCTGCAAACTGCATAATATAGTTGCTTCAATAAAAGATGCCAAAGTTCTCATCATGGTTTACAAAAAATAACACTTGGCGCAGTAATTGTGACCTCTCCTCTCATTTCATGTGAGTAAATGCAAAATCATAAGACTTGGGAAAATGAGAAGTATGATTGCAAAATAAATGGCCAGATCATAAAAATGACATGACTCTAAAAGATCTAGGGGACAACAGTGGACAGAAATTTAAACTTTGTTCAATCTGTATGCATTAAGCAAATAATAATGGCCCATAGGGGAGCATTAGTGGGGAAATAATGGACAGCCAGGGGATACTGTGAGATCCAAGGCTGAATGCAAAGGGCTTCCCCACTATTGAAAGTCCATTATTTCTCCTTTAATGCCCACTCTGGAGAGCATTATCATGCTTAGAAAATGAACTATCTTTTAAATTGGATGGGTCCCCTTTGTTTGATCGAAATTTCAAAACTTTGAAAATCATATGGCCAAGACCATTTGATCGAAGTTTTGAAACTCTGAGCAATTTGAATTGAGATCACAGTACAGCATGGAATGGGAGATTTACCACTCTCCTCACTGTGGTGCAATTTCAGACCTGGTATATTGAAGTAACAGGGGGTGTGGGTCATGCAGGGGGGCTTGCCGCCCTTCAAAAACATAAAGGTAAAGTTTTTTTTTTTAATTTGGGTGTTTTTTTTTTTGTCTTTTTGAAGTTGCAAAACTTCAGTCATATGGTCGGCCATATGATTTTCGAAGTTTTGAAACTTCGATCAAACAAATTAGATCTATATATATATATATATATATATATATATATATATATATATATATATATTATGTAAAATATTTCTTCTGCCTCATGTTTAATAGCTTCTGTAGGACTCCATAGATCTGTCAGACTACTTACTTTGAACATATTTTGCTACAAGGCATGCAAATGTAAAATCAGAATATACATACAGTAGTTTTCCTGTGTGGGTTTTAATATTCTTTTTGATGGGCCACTTCTGAGTACATTATTTAAAATTTGGACTTTGTAAATGGGTTCTGGACAGTTTTTAAGTTAAGTATTTAATGTCTCCATACAGGCTGACACACCAGTGAGTTTCATGTTTACACACATTAACAGATGCAAATACAGACAGTTTCTGACACATATATAGAAATCTCATATACACCCATAATCCCCCACAGATGTATAAACACATACAGCATGCAGAGTCACAAATGTGGCTAGTAGTTACAGGTGCAGGCATGTTCTTGGTTGTCTATACCTCTGATGTCTCATTGTGATCAAATGAATAAAAAAATACATACTGTGCAAAGCAATTTATCTCTCCCCACCCCTCATACATTTCAGCTGTCCCTAATATTATAGAATCTGCCATGATTTCACCCCATATTTTTGCTCTGTCCTTTGAGAACTGTTTAATTGTCATACTTATGTTCAAAAAATATTACTGTATTACCTTTTTATGTGACTTAGGATAATGTTTAAACATTTTTCTCATTTGGGATCTATGTATTCCATTATCATTAGCTTTGCACAGAATTCTTGAGGAAAGAAGTTAAGAAGCACTATACACACACACACACACACACACACACACACACACACACACACACACACACACACACACACACACACACACACACACACACGTAGCAAAGGGGAGAAAATAAAACAATACAGCTCATTCTAACTGCTACTACAGTTAACTTTAGTTCTTTTTCAGTTTCTTTTTTTAACTCACACTTGCTAAACAATGGTGTATACTGAACAAAAGCAACATGGCTGCCATTTTTTTGCTGTGCTTCCAGGTGGCTTAATATACTGCCATGGATCACCAACATGTTCTTGGATTGGTTTTGCATTAATAACCTATTGGACAATGTGTGTTCTCCACTGGGTACTGTAATTAAGATCCCCCCATTTTCCAAAGTCAAATAATCATATTCTGTACTCTGTCTATCTTTAAGCAGTATGTGTAGTCACTCCAAAAGCATACTTCTCAGCTTTACCTCATTATAAGGAATTTTACTCATTTTGAGTCTTAAAATGTCCATGTTCTACATTGTTATGTTGCAAGGGTCTGTCACACATTCATTGATAAGATTTTTTAACTAATATCCATGGTGAATTATGCTGAATCATAGTAATTTATCAAGAGGACTTTTTATAAGTGCAAAGTAGCATAATTTAATGAAACTGTACACTTCCTACTTGAAGCTATAAGTTGTTAGCAAGTGTTAGGCATTTTGCCTACTTGAGCCACAGTACAAGTGGTGTTTAACATTTTGTAACTAGAAGGTTGAGACCTATGCCAGGGAGATCATTATGCCAATTCATATTTCAGTGATCTAACTCATTACTGAATCCAGTACAATACTGCTTTTGTAGCCTTTGAAAATACACTTACAGAACTTCAAAGGTTCAACAACTACTTACAAGGGAAATAATCTGGTTACAGAACTTAAACTATTCAGAAAGGCTTTAGGAACTGTTTTGATATTGTGTTTCTTATAGATTACAAAAAGGTGACCTCTGCCTGGTCTCTAAGCCAATATCTGATCCAGTTCCATTTGAAAGTCTCTACCTAGAAATCAGTACTGGGGGAACTAACACCAGATCAGGAAGTCCAGTAATGCAAATATTAAGTAATACCTGCCATGATTACAGGATAAGCTTCCTTTTTCCAAAGGAAATCAGTTATTAACTTCCTTCAAAAATTAATTTTATACACATATACTGGAAGTAGAAAATATTAACAGCAGGTTAATATAAATCAAATTTCCTGATGCCCAGTAGGCTATTAACTTGACAACTGAACTTAGGAACCATGTATGTGTGAGAAGTAGAAAATATCATATTTGGAGTTAAAGCAGTCATGTTTCTTAAAGACCAGCAGATCATAAATTTGATGACTGAGTTTATGAATCTGTGATGAAGTTGGCAGCACATAATCCTGTATTTTGTCTTATCAATGCCACTGCAATAGAATACTGATTCAAAATCAACTTTAAATGCATTTTTTTATTCAAGTGATTTTTTTTTTATTCCTGGCATTCATTACCATGATGTGGATCCATCTTAGTAACTTTACTTCTGTTTTCTTTTACATTTACCAGGCTGTGCTTTATTTATATACATACAGATATAGATACAAATATAGATATTTTTAGCTGGCCTCAATGTGCTGTATAGAATTATTATATCACTTTTAACTAGGTAAATATGTTCTTGCCTTAACTCCATCATTATTATGCAATAACAGTCTTCCTGTCATTCAGAAACATTTGTTTCTGCTGTTAATAACTTATGGACTTAAATCTTTTCCCATTATTTTTATCTCCTTCACCCTTTTCTCATTTTCTTTCCCTCTTCCAACATGTCTATATTTTGTCACGCTTGAAACAAATGCGTATGACGGTTAGACCACTTTGTAAGTAAAACTGTGCTATAAGACGGTAATGTATTGTATGAATGAGATTGTATTTTCAAAGAAAGATGGTGGCCCAGATTCATGAATGCCTACACTTCACTCTAAGTGCACGAGCACATCACTCAGCAGTAAGCAGTCTAATCTGTATTCATTAAATAGCGCTGCATGCCACGTCTGCCTTCAAAATAAGGGTAAGGTGTGGAATATGCTGATGAAGGCATAAGTAGGTGAAATCCATGCTACTTAACAATTCAACATGGCAGAGCAATTTGTGAATCTATAAAATGCGCATGTACACATCACACTTCCTTTTCAGCTTAATTTCCAATACTCTTTGGAATGCAGCCACAAACACACTTGGAATTAAATGTTAGGGGTTGCGGCTGCTTTCCTTAACTTGTGCATGCAACAGGCTTTACTACAAGGTGCTACTGCTGTTAGACCTTGGCCTAGAAGGAGAAGAGCATTCAAACCCAGTTTGACTTACAAACTTCATGATATAGAAATTGTAGAGCACTACAGAGTGTGGACAGAGATACCTTAGAGGAAATATACAACCTCTGCCATCCTCACCTGCAGTCCTATGAGAATCACAGAGCACCCATCCCAGTGGAAACCAAGGTATGTATAGCATTGCATATACTAGCTACAGGCACTTTTCATAGACTCACAGGGGATATTTTAAGTGTGTCACAGACCCAGCCTCCAGAATATTATATCAATTTCTAAATGCAATTCCAGGATCATATCTGGTTTTCACATACCCCAGAGGAGAGAGCTACTCCATCCAAGCTTTCTGTGCCATAGCACACTTCCCTGAAGTTCTTGGAGCTATAGGCTGTACACACAATGAAATAAAACCCCCACCTGGGAAAAAAGAAGGCGGTACATCAACAGGAAAGGATTCTACCTAAGAAATCATCTAAAATGTGTGCGCAGATAACTCTGGCAGTATTCACAGCTCGCACATATGGCACACCTGTGATCTATATACACGTTTTGATAGGGGTATCTTTCCGCAAGGTCATCTAGTGGGGGATGCAGGTTATACACTGAAACCTTGGCTAATGACACCCACAAGAAACTCACACAACTTCACTGACCAAGGCTGAAATGTTGCCCATGCTCAAAGCAGGAATATTGTCAAACGTGTATTTGGCTTGTTCAAAAAAAAAAGGCTGCAATGTCTAGACACTTTTTTCTCAATTGTTTTTAATGAAAAAATTTAACAACAAAACATTAATATACGATAACAAAAATATTATAAAACAAATACACATCTCTAAAAGAACAGTAATAATTAAAATAACTATTTACAATGGTGTCTACTGTCAAACAAAGCTTTTTTAAGCAGAAAAAGAAATGTGATATGAGTGGTTGTTAGTTAATTATTAATGTTTGTTTATCCAGCAGGTCTTTAAATTTCAACCATATATTATATGAAGAGATGATTCTAGGTGTTCCTGTTCTGATTTTGATAAGGTCAATATGACAAACTTCAGTTGCCCAGTGTACAAATTCCATAATAATAGGAGTAGTCTCATTCTTCCAGTTCTTGATGATGGCTTTTCTTGCAAATGTTAAGACACTCCATTAAGGAGGGTATTTTATTTTCATGACACAAGTGGGAATATGTGTATTAAATAAAATAAGAGATTTGGTCAACATAAATTGATTATTAAAACTGCAAAAGAGAATCCATATTATCCCGATATGTTTTGAGATTTATATAATCATAAAACATATTCTGCCAGTCAGCTTTAACATTTAGCTTACATCTCCAGCATTCTATGTCTTTATTATACATCAATTCAACTTTATGTGGTGTGATAAAGGTTTTATGTTAAGAACTTCCAAGAGAATATCCTCCACCTTTGTGATGAAGTAGTTTGTTTTAAAGATTGGAGTATTAGTTTTTCATCATTTTCATTTAGAGAAATAAGTCTAAAATAGTCCTAATAGGTTTCTCTGTGACATACTGTTAATTTCTTAAGTACCTCATATTTTAGATACAAGTCTCTTTCCAATTATATTCTGGTGCATTAGAATAATGAGTAAATCAGTGAATGTGGGGAAAGAATTTCTAACTCTTGGTTGCCTGTTTTAGTATGATATGATTTTGTTAAATTATTGGATTTACTCCAAATATTTCCCTGAATATTTTTCCATTTGACATTATAATTGTTATTTAACCAAGAAATTATTGTCTTAACAATTGAGGATAAGGAATGTAATTCTAAATCTGGAAGACCAATACCACCCGATGTCCACTCTCTGAACATATGGTGGTTTAACGCCAGCCTAGGCTTATTAGGGAACCATAGAAATCCCAGAAATAAAGAATTATATTCTTTTGTATTTTTTGGGTAGTGGGAGGGATAAAGATTGTATTATATTTATTTATTTAACATTTATTTAACATTTGTTTACCGGGAAAGTCCAACTTGGAATGAGCCAATTTTCAGCAGATGCCTGGGAAGAAACACTCCAAATGCATGTCTTTATGACTATATATATAATTTTAGAAAGGATAATCATTTAAGTAAGGAGAGTCTCTCTTCCATAGTAAAAACAATATTCCATTTATTAAGAGTTTGTTTTATGGAATTTAAGTTATTGTTATAATTAAGGGTTGTTATATATTTGATATTATCAGACAAGACTTTCCATAAGTAAGTGATTTTTACCATATTTCACAATGTATTTATATAATTTCCTATCTATTTTATTAATATTATAATTGACATGTAGTATTTTCATCTTATTCTTATTTAAACTTAGTCCCGATTTTTTTTCTGGAATATTTCTATTGCTTGGAATACTGCAATAAGAAAAGAATTACAGTCAGTTAAAGTTAACAGGATGTCATCTGCAATAACTATGTTTTGGGAATTAAATCATTATTTATAAGTATGCCTTTAATGTTTTTATTTGATCTTATATAATTTGCAAAAGGTTCCATAACTAGAGCAAAAAGCAATGGGGACAAGGGGCAACCCTGTTTAGTATCTTTAGAGATCATGTTTGATTGGGAAGTATATGAGCCTATCTTAATCTATGCCAAAGAGTTTTCACAGAGAAGTTTGATTAATTGTAAGAAATTGAAAAATTACATTCCTCCAGTACTAATAATAAATACTCCCAATTAACTGAGTCAAATGCATTATTAATATCTAGACTAACCAAAGTTAGTTCTTTTTTTGAATTATTAGTATGATCAGTTATTGATAGTATTCTTTTGATATTATCATACGTGTTTCTTTCATTATAAACCCAGTCTGATCATCGTTTATCAATACTGAAAGAAACTGTTGCACTTTACAGGCACAGATTGCCTAATAATTAAATTTGTCTATGTGATGAAGATTGTGTTTAGTCCTTGTCATGATTTAAAATTGGGGATATTCGGGTGTATTTCCAGGATGGTGGTACCTTTGTACATCCTTTAACTACTGAAACCTCTAGTAAAATACTCAAAGCTCCCTTAGTCATCATTTTGTACAGTTCAGGTATTATACCATCATTTCCAGGTGCCTTATTGGGTTTTAATTTATTAATCTAAATTTTGAGTACAGACATTGATATAGGCTTGTCAATTATTTTTATTTGATCCTCTAATAGTCTATTTTCATTTTATTCTTTTAAAAATGTTTTAATTAGATCTTGGTCTAGACAGTTCGGATGGTGTCCAATAATACAACCCTGGCATCTTAGCCAAAATACTCAAAGTTTGTGCCATGATGCACAATATAAGTACCAGGAAACAACTGTAACAAGGGCAACAACCCCAAGGACCACAGTTCCCAACACCACAGGCAGAGACAATAGGGCAAACAACAACAGATGAGAAGTCTGAGGAAGAGTCACCAGCTGTATGTGATCCTTCCAGACACTATATTATTCCTTTGACAGCTTAGGTTATCGAATGCTCAATGATTGACACCTAAGCGTCAAAGTTTCAAAATCGCAAACAGCCATATAAGCACATTCTTTTCTCGGGAAAGAATTTGCTTGAACATTATTGAGGATTTGCCCTTTCCTCAATGTAGATCGATATCAGAGTTGGTATATTTAGTTAGGGGGTGTGGGGGAAGCATAGCCCCCCCCCCATGTTGGGATGTGTGGGGTGAAGCCCCCCACTATATTTATTGAAAAGTTAATTTTATTTCCAGACGGCCTAGCAAATTCTTTCCTGAGGAAAGAATTTGCTTATATGGCCATTTGCGATTTTGAAACTTTGATGCTTAGGTGTCGATCATTAAGCATTTGACAGCTAAGCTGCTGAAGAAATAATATAGACCTACCAGACATAGGTGTCCACAATATGCTATGGCTTTGGCTAAGAAGCAGAAAATAATTCACACACTCACTACCTAAGTAAAAACCTAATAAGTTAAGCACATACAAACAGTAGCACTGATGCATGGAAAATCACCAACCTTTACTTACCCATGTAATGGTTGTAGTCTGTGAGCATCAGACAGAGTCAACCCTAGAAGGCACAACTTGTACCAGCAGCATTAACCAGGGTAATGAGCCTGTAAAGAAACAATAGAAATGATGAGCCTTCCTTGCAAGTATTGTACATCAGAAAGATAAAACATGGCTCAACTGTACAGGTTAGCAGCAACTCATGAGCGATATATGCAAGATAAATATTGATTTGCCCAAAACTGTACATTACACATTAAAGTTACCCAGTGTATTTACTGCCTATAGTGATGTTGTCTTATGAATAATCCAGTCGGTATTGTAAGTTCTTTATATATGGGTATTTTGATTTTAACTGTTATAAGTAAAGGAACTGTGATGCTTACCTATCTTCTTCAATTTAAATTTAAATTCTTTAAATTGTTCAAGTTTTTATCATGTACTTGGAGCTTTTCTCCCCGGGTATCCACTGAAAATGGGCTCTTTGGCACAGTGGACTTTCTCGGTAATCAAATGCCAATAAAATAAATTGGTCAACAGTGAGCAGCACAACTTTAGCATTATTTGCACACGTTTCTGAGCAAGCAATAATTACTAAGTCATACAACTGCATTACTACGAATACAATACAAATCCAATGAGGCTCAAGAAATATCCACTCTGTGCATCAGGCAAAGGCAGCTCTAAGTCACAAAGAAATAATCAAAGGGCAGAATACAGACATCATCACTTGCATAAAGTGGTGGTGGTGGAGTTACAGAATGGCAAGCCTGACATCAAAGATTTCATGGCCAGGAGCAACAGATGTAAATCATTTGATAGCAATGTGTGTGTGTTTGTGTGTGTGTGTATGTGTATGTGTGTGTGTGTGTGTGTGTGTGTGTGTGTGTGTGTGTGTGTGTGTGTGTGTGTGTGTGAGTGAGGTGGTATAGCTAGATGAGTTTTAATGAGCAAGGGTCTGCTGGAGAACAGTCAAAGCACTTGCCTTAACACTACCCCCTGGCATCCTGGACAGGTGTGGGATGTACATGGTAGAGAATTGAGTTCATCACTGCTACCCTGACCATGAGAACAACCTCGGCCAGGAGTTGCACTACTAGTTTCATGGTCCTGGGTAGCACTCTGGGTGCTAACTGAATGTGAATGATGTCTGCTGTATGAGCTCTCATCATGACTACATCCACAACAAGCACACGGCTTACCATGCCTTGGTGTGGACAACTGAATCAATGATGGAGCAAAGGAAGCAGTGTCACTGCAGGTGCATCATCTTGCATGGCCATGTCAGCAAACACCAGATGGTATAGTGGCTACCTGGCCACATAGATGCTGACCCTCCTCCCCCAGCAGATGTTCCATTATAGACATTGCATGATCCAATGCGTCATTCATCTGGTCCGAGGAGTCAGCCACATGGTTCAGGCAATCTTGCATGTCAGAATCCACATTCAGTACTGGGCAGGGGACAAAAAGTAGGAACGTATAAATGTGGTAGGTGTTCCCAATGTCCTTATATTTATGGAAGAGATACTGTTTATGTAGTTAGCAGAGATAAAGTGATAGAAAGTAAATTCTTTGCCAACTGTGAAACATGTGGAATAGTTTATTTAGGGATGTGTAATCAATGTGATGCATTTTATGTAGGTAAATCTGGAAGAAAATTAAAAAACAGAATTTATGAGCATTATTATGAAATAAGGACAAAATGTATTAGTAATGCCTTTTATAGACATATTTTAAACTGTCAGGAAGCCAAATTTAGATTTTTTGTACTGGAGGTAGTGGATAAAGATGTAAGGGGTGGTCTATGGGAGACCACTCTTGAGTACAAGGAACTATTATGGCAACTCTCACTAGAAGCAAATAAGTTTCCAGGTCTGAATGATGCAATTTCCCTGCTTCCTGTTTTAAAGTTAAGATCAGCTAAACTGTAAGTTTAGCGAGGTATATTGCATCACAGAATGCAATGAAGTTATAAAATATATGTTCTAGATGTATTAGATTAGTATTAATTGCATTTCTTGACAGTATAACGATTCATATGAAATATTCACTTTAAATGTTGTTATGCATGGTATTATAAGGATTGTTTGTGTGGAATTAAATTTTGACAATAGATGGCGCTATTTATGTGTTGATTTTTATTAAGGATTTTTAATGATGTATTTTGATGGAATATATAAAGTTTTTTAAGGTAATATTTTATTTTAAAAGATATTGTATAGTATTAATTTTGAAATAAATATGTTGAATGTCTTTTATAAATGTTTAGGATGCTTTTAAAAGTGGAGTTAATTTAATTATTTAATTGTTTTATTGAAGCTGTTGATTGATTAAAGTAAATATAAAAAGCTGGGTATTATATGGGTATGCATCTCCATCTGAGGAAGTCATCACAGACGAAAACGCATTGTAGCAGTGTATTGCGTTAATGTTCGAGTGAAATTGTGGGCTGAAAAGTCATCTGTGTTTGTGCTTATCGGAACTGTGGACTGTATATGTTCCGGTGATGCATGGACTGTGAAGTTACGTTTGTCCATGTATTTGGAACTGTATTTGGAATTGTGGACTGAAAAGTCAACCTTGCAATAAAGTGCGTGCTGAATTATGCTATTTCAGTACTTTTTCCTCTTTAGACTGCTTTTTGGTGATTTATACTCTAAATTGGCCCTAGGCATGAGTGCATGCATGTGTGTGCCTTCCGTGGAAAGTTGGGCGCTGGGCTGGCAACACGACATCATAAAACTCCACTGCCAATCATGAGCGGACAGGTGATCCTCTGTGGTGACCCCTAATCGGGAAAAGCCGAAAGAAGAAGAAGAAGAAGAAGAAGAAGGAGAAGAAGAAACTCAAGCATCAGAATTTCGTACTTCTTATTGTCCAAAAATGTATGCATGCAAATGATATTTTATTAAGTTTTTAAGTGAATTAGAGTAATATTTAAAATGTGTTCTTGATTTTGAGCCTTTATTCTTTTATATTTTTTTATATTGCCAAAATTCTTGAGCAAAGAAGATGAAAGTTACAGTAGTTGGTGTTCTGCCATCATTTATAAAGCTCCTTAAAAAAGAAAACCATCCCTGAAGATCAGAAGCATCAGCTCTTCTTAAAATCCATAGTATGCACTAGAGATCAGTCACTGGTCTGCTGAGCTTCAGTGCTTACCTTGCTTATATTAATTCACTAATTATTGGGTTTATCTTAACAAGGTCATATCACAACCCTGCTTTTGTTAAAGAGCATAATCAGAAAATTAATCCTTTTTTCATTTTTCCCAAACCAGAAGCAGGTTCTGTGGGGGCCCCTGCTCAGTCATGAATAATTAAAGAGGCCACCCTACAGCCAAAGGTATTGCAGGTGCCTGTAGCTGACTATGATGTTAGTTTTAGTGGACAGAGAGTGTCCACCAACAGGATTTAACTATGCCAAGAGCAGTATGTCAGTGGTAAAATATTTAATGAAATTATGAACCCTGTTACTTGACAAAATAACCACAGATATCATTGTATTTTACAGATGTTTTAAATAAAAGTTATTATTACCCATCTGGTTTATTAAGTACACAAGATAACTGCACCTATTGTTGGTTTGACAAACATGTTGCAAAATACGAAAATAAGACAGCTTGACATGGTTGGGTGCTCCTCAGTACTGAGGGGCCCCCATGACCAAATGATTCACTGGTGCCTAAAGCCTGTTATGAGGGCATGTCCTGTATCTGGCCTCCTGGTTGGTGTGCCAGTAAAAGGAACAGAGTTTTTTTGCTCTTCACCCAAACAGCTTGGAGGGGGTGGTGGTGGAATGGATTGGGTACTGTCTGCAGAACTGCAGGAAGCATTCCTTTTTGGTTTGTTTTTCTTTTCGTGTTACACATAAAGAGCTGAATGGGTGGGGAATGGATTTGTGGGACTGACACAAGGCACTTGTTGAGTGAGCTACACTTCTGCTCTCTCTCTCTCCTCTCTCTCTCTCTCTCTCTCTCTCTCTCAATCTCTCTTTCTGTCTCTCTCTCTAGATATATATATATATATATATATATATATATATATATATATATATATATATAAATAAACAAAAGATACTCGATTCCACATCTGGAGCTTCACCAGTTGACACCCTTTGGTCATCCTCCAGCTCTGCAACTCTTTCCAGCACTACACTGGGAACCCCCGAGAAGCTGCCCAGATACCTTACAGTGGACAGGAACACCTCTGTCTCAGTGACTGGGGGCATATGACCACCACCAGTAGCCCTCCATTCTTGTGGTATGGCACTTACTTTTTCCTTGGCCTTAATAATTATGTTACCGACCTGATGTCTGATGGTGGAATAGTCACATGGCCAAGCACATTACTGACATTACCAACAACCTGAAATCAGATATGGTCACAGAAGGTCTTGTCAGCTACAACCTTCAGTAAGAGGCATGATCCATACTGACAGATTGCCTGCACTGTTACCTCATTATGAGCATCTGAGAATGCCGGTTTCAATGGCCCAAATTTTTGGAAGCCATATACCTGTATGTGATTTAATAAAACACAAAAATATATACATATCAGAACAGGAAGCACAGCAAATAATAAAACAAATATGTAGGCATTGTTAGCAGAAATTAAATAAATAATCCATTTAACTGCAAACATGTAATACATAACCATAATCCCCCTCCCAAGAAACAACACAATGACAAATAATGGTATTGCTAAGCTTTCTCAACATCAAACATGTACAACAGGCTTAACACAACTTTCTGTCTAAAATATAACCTTCGCATTGCTAGTACTCATATAAACTGAACTCACACATGTACACACCCTCAGAGGAATGTGGCTATAAATCCATATAACATCACATGACGATAGTTCAAATAACAATGTTATACCTTTTATACCAACACAAATGGACAAACTGCAGACATCAGACAATGCTATCTGACAGATAAATCAGCACAACAACTATTTGACATTTGTTTACCAGTGAGGTCCGACTGGACAGTTGCCCATTTTCAGTGAAGGCCCAGTGAGAAAAGCTTCAAAATAACATTAAAATACATAGAATTCATGTTATTTACAAAGTACAGGTTGAGGTTCATGACACTCACTATACACCAAAGTGGTTAAAGATAACAATGTGATTAAAGATAACAATGGGATTAAAGATAACAATGGGATTAAAGATAACAATGTGATTAAAGATAACACTCTGGCTTGGAGAGAGAGCTAACAATGTTTGGAGTTATTATTTACAATGTAGAAGTTAATGTTCATGATGTTAAGTATATATCCAGGTGGATAAAGATAACATTCTGGTAGGTAATCAATTGCATTGACTGGTACAATACTAGAAGATAGTTTTGCATATTTATTATGACAATAACATTGGCTAACAGTATTACTCTATCAGTATATCAGTAAAGAAAAAAGATTAAATTATCTGGAAATATATTGCATGATGCAGATGGGAGGAGAGCTGGTACAGGAGGTGGGAAGATAGGGGAGGGGAGAGTTATTGAATATTTACTATGATGATAACAATAGGTAGCAGTATTAGTGTATCAGTAGAAAGGGGTTAAAATAACTGAAATATATTGCATTGTACAGATGGGAGTAGAGTAGGCAGACAAGGCGTAAAGGTAAGGGAGAAGATATAGGTTAGAGTGAACTAGTAATGTGAACAGGGTCATAATTGAGTGATGTAGGGGGATAGAGATAAGAAAAGAAGTTATCGGGGTGGTGAGAGCATTGGATTAAGCAGTGGTATGGGAGATAGAAATAAGGTAAGGTAGAGATAAGGAAAGAGATTATGGTGGGGGTGAGAGCACTGGATTAAGCAAAGGTATGAGAGATAGATTTAGGGGGTAGAGAGTATGTAGAGTGTATACAGTTCTATGAAGGGGAGGGGAAAGGTACTGAGCTGTCAGTTATGTCACAGGAGGTGTGATACTCATCCAGGGGTAGAGCATGAGCAAAGCCAGGAGTCAGTCAGGTGTGTCCTAAGAAGTTTTTTGAAGTGTTGGGGGTTCACAACAGTTTGGATGTGTTGTGGGATGGGGTTCTGAAGATGTGTCATTTAAATATTAAATGGTAAAGAAAATTCACATACCTCCACAGGATTACTACAAACATCCAAAAGTTTATGCAGCTGCAGCATAAAGTAGTATCTGACAATGGTGAATCCAAACTTTCTCCCCTACAATGGTACAAGTGCATTAGAACCAGCTTGTGCTCATATAGTGCAGAATAAATCCTCTGGTACCTGCGGATATATAAATCAGGTGTCACCTCATTATTATTCATGATCACACAATGTGCTGAAAGTGCTGCAAAGGCAAACATCACACAGACACACTTCTCCTTTGTCTTTTTTTTGGCTTATCCTTTGCACAAAGCTTGCCATTATACCTCAGTGACTGTCAGCAGTCACTACCAGGGAATTATTCATTTTATTTTATTTATTCAACATTTGTTTACCAGGATAATCTGACTGGACAACTGGTGTCCATTTTCAGTGGACTTCTGGGGAGAAAAGCTCCAGACAGTACAGAAAGTAAAGTAATGGCAACATTTTGGTTACAAAGTGAGAAACAATAGTAGCAGATTAGGAAACTTGCTATGCATAGTAGATACAGTGTATACTGTACAGGCAACATATTGGTTACAAAGTGAGAAATGATAGTAGCAGATTATGAATCATGTTATACATAGCAGATAAAATATATACAGTATAAACCATGAGCACAGTTAGAACACAGTATTCCAAGGCATTTACTGAGTAGTAGCAACATATACAATATGTACAGTAATCATTGGTAGATAACAAGATTAGTGAACCACCAGAATCATAAGAAAATAACAGAAACTGCTTTAAAGTTAAGTTTTACAGTAGGGTGAGGTTTCAGAGGGGTGGGTGATAGTTACAAAAGTGGTTACTGTAAAGGTGTGATTTAAGGAGGTTTTTGAATGTAGAAGTACAGTTTTGTATTCTGAGGTCAGGGGCAGGGTGTTCCATGTTTTAGTGACTTCATTGGGGAAAAGAGCTTCGCCGTTGCTATTTTTACATGAAATTGTATTGGTCAGAGCTTTATTACTGGATCATAATGTCTATTTGAATTGCAGAATTTTAAGAGACCAGTCAGGGTAGGGGCTCCCTTAGGATAGTATAGTATTTGATGGGCTAGGTTGAGTTGGTGGTAGCATAGTAAATTGGGAAATTCAAGCCAGTGTAATAAATGTAGGGATTGGCAGTGGTGGCAGCATGATTTGACATTGGTTGCAAACCTGGCAGTTTTGTGGTAGCAAGTGAATAGTTTGTTCAGGTTGGCTTTATTTAGGTTTGTTAGAACTGGGGATGCATAAAGTAATGTAGACAGGAGGTGGGTTCTGGTGATATCAGTTCTAGACTTGGAGGTAAAGAACCTTTTGCAGCAATATAGGGTTCCTAGCTTTTTATGGACTTTGGAGATAGTTATAGAGATATGTTTGTTGCATCTTAGTTGTGGTTCAGTTGTAAGTCCTAGTAGTTTGGCCTCTATTACTGAGGTGATGAGCATCTTGTTGGTTAAGATTATGGAGAAGGTGGGGTCATTGGTCTTTGTTTGGTGGAACAACATAAGTTGTGTTTTCATGGGGTTTAATATCAATTGTGTCTTACTTAGCCAATTTTCTATCTCTTTAAAGGATTATTGAGCTTTTTGCTGGAGAAGTTAGATGCTAGAAGCGGAGCAGATCAGAAATGAGTTATCAGCATATTGGACTATGTCAGCTTTAGTGGTTGCTAAGTGGAGTTGATTTGTAAATATGTTAAAAAGAAGGGTCCTAGAATAGTGCCTTGTGGGACACCTTATGTGACAGGAACTGGGGGGATTGGGAGTTGAGCCATTTGACAGACTGTTGGCAGGTGTCTAGGTAACTTTTGAACCAGACTAGAGTGGGTTTGTCAATGCTTGAGGTCTGTTTTGCAGGTTAGGAGCTTATTGTGGGAAACTGTATCAAATGCTTTGGATAAGTCTAGAACGGTAGTGGAGACTAGGTTGCTTTGGTTCTTGAGTGAGTTTATAGTGTTGGTAAAGTTAATTAGGGCAGTGATGATACTGTGGAATGGGTGAAATCCATGTTGAGATTTGGAAAGTATATTACTGGAGAGAAGGTGGGTGAGGAGTTGATGATGGATGCACTTTTCTAAGATCTTTGATAGGGGTGAGAGTATCACATTGGGTTGGTAGCTAGAGAGGTCAGTAGAGGGGCCACCCTTGTGAAGGGGAATAATGAATGAGGTCTTCCACAAGGAAAGGACAGTATTTTCAGTAATGGATCTATTTATTAGTAGTGAAATGGGGTAAGCTATAGCTTTGGATTCAAGTTGAAGGCATTTGGTGGGAAGATTGTCTGCTGTGAGGGTGGCTGGTTTGAGTTTGGTTAAGTATTTTTGTATAACAGATGTTGGTACTGGCACTTTTGATAAATTCAAGGTACGATTTGCAGTGACAAAAAATGTTTTGTTGTGAAAAAATTAACTACTCATTTTGTTTTCAAACAAAAAACATCTTTATTAAATTATCACATATGACACAGGCAATCTTATACTTATACAAATGAAAAACAAACCATATTGACACACACCATTACTTAAAAACAGTTAGTAGTAATACCAAAGTGATATGCCTAATATCTCCCATCATGACAGTAATACATTTTCTTTAAAAATAAATAATTATTGCTTGTATACAGGGTGTCAAAAATTAGGTTTATATAATTTCCTTTATGGTCCCTTTCTGAAGAATTTTCAGTAAGTAAAAGCCTGATGTTGTGTACCAGAAATGCAACTTATTATGTGGCAAACACTGTGAAAAGGATGAATGTATCATGGTAATTACATGAGTGCTGAATTTATTGCTAGATATACCCTTAACCAGGATTATTATTATTATTATTTTTTTTGCTTAATTTTATTTCATTTAATTTTTTTTTGGCTTCTGCATTCCTCCGATTCTTGGCAGTGCATAATGATGGTTCCTGTCTGAAGGAAAAAAACTCAAAATTTTAATTTGGGCTACCATCAATAGCGCAAGAGAGACGAGACTGGTATGTTGCTCTTCCACCAGCACTATGGACAGCACTGAGTGAAAATATACACCAGCAGATTGCCTTTCCTTCTGACTCAAGGTGTTAATGCAGTGGTTTTGGGGAAACAACAGAAGTAATGCAAGGTTTGAATCCAGATTACAGATAGCTTTACTGATAGGGTCAGAATAAGTATGGTCACAAAAATGTTATTAGGAATTGAAAATGAAGTAAAACTGACTTAAAATATTAAATTTGCAACACAACTATGTGCAATGATTGCTAAATACATCAACTATAACCTGGGTAAAGTATGTTAAGCATACCAATGACAGTAATTAATTTAAACTATGCTTGCATAGATATAATGTGCACAGTATTTATTTTTAAAAAGTATGACTCATCTTATATAAATTATTATGTGTACGACAGTATGTCATGCAAAGTATTTATGGCACATATCCAAAAATATAATTCCAATAATAAGACAAGTGTTCAGTTCTACTTCTGAAAAGATTGTCAAGAAGACAGAGATACATCTGGAAAGACTGTCTCACATTACAGAGGTACAGAGTAAGTGTGGATCAGAGATAAATGGAAGCCAGATCATAATACCTCTGAAAAGTAATCGATCTTAACAAATTTCAGGGCATCTGTCCATATCAGCTTTTGTAGGCATACTTAACCTTTATATCAAGCACACATGCTTGTTCTCATAGCTCTTGATTATTGCATTAGGCAATGAGGAAATCAACTTAACTGTGTCTGTGGGTTCAATTCTCAGCAGCTGCAGTTAGCTTTATTACAGGATAGTATGCAAAAATTATTTACTGCAACATTAAAAAAAACACTTAATTTTTTTATTTTTGTATCAGAATGTATTTCTTTTGAATTCATATATCAGATATACCATAGTCAGTTGTTTACATATCATTTTTAACAGTACTGAGATTTATATTTTATTGCATAATAATGGCTTCACATCACATCTGCATCTGGCAAAGGTAAACATAGTTGTGTCTTATATTTGTTTATATATTGAAATATTAATTTGACATGGCTTTGATGTTATTATCAATATTTTCTCTCTCCCAACTTTATATCTCTTTTTTCCTGCATGGTAACATTGCTGCAGCAACCCAAATGACCATCAGCACAGGGAGCTAGACCATCTACTGCTGTTTGGCCCACCCTACCTCCACAACTGTCTGCAGGACCATCACAAGCATCAGAGACACCCAGCACATCTGGTCCCAACCTGTCAGCATTGCACAACTCCAGCACTACCTACTCCAACTGTATCAGGCAGCTCTGCTCTGGCAACTGGTGGAGTGGTATCTGATGGAAGTAGTACTGGAGGTAGCTATTTTGTCACCCATTGGGAGTTGACAGGGCTGATGAAGGACATCACGGAGAGTGGCCTTGCTGCCCAAATTGACAGAGCAGGAAAGGCACTGGGTCAAATTGCAAAGTTCATGCCACACCCAGAACTAACTCAGGGATCTCTGACAGGGGACAGTAATGACATTCCTGAGAACAAGGAATAGATTCTCACTGTGCTCAAGCTGGGAAATGATGCACCTCCAATGTCCCTCACCTATCTTCAAGCATGGTGTCTCCCAACCTTTTGTGTCCAACAGCATCCCTGTCTGTGCCTGCTACCTAACCTACCCTACCTTAACCCTCTAATTTCTAACCACATTTACCAGCGGTGCTCTTTGTATAAATAAATAAAAAAGGGCACTTGTCCAACAAAAAAGTTATATCCCATACATAGCTAGCCACTTCAGCTATGAGTATGTTGACACTTGATTTGGTTGAAATGGCCTTACGACATTATTGTTTTTATTGTCACCCAGCCCTGATGTGATGACTACACAAATTCATCAAATTCTAGTTACAAGTATACACTTAGGTTGTAAAGAAGTGGATAGCCATGTGGTCTCCCACCAACATCATGCATATTCCTTTATTCTTACTCCTGTGTCTTACCCTCTGCTTGCCTCCATTTTCACCACTGTCCTATCAACCCTTTTTTCACACATTTAATCTGATGAAAAAAACAGAATCACACACAATACACATGGCCATTAATGGCCCATAAAAAAGCCTTCAGTTTTTGTCATCAGGATTTGTGCAGTGCTTGGTATCACACACCTATGATGAGTGATAGTAACTGACATTGCACATCCTCTGGCAAAAACTCACTGGATTTTGCCATCTACTCCACTGTTCCCTTCTCCCAAATGTGTCTTAGCCCACTGCACTATGAAAATACTGACTGAAAGCACTATTGTGAGAGAGTCACTCATATATTTATTAGGCTTCTGGCTGTAATGTATAGCATGGGTCTATATTAAAATCTTGAAGTTACATAACATCGAATACAATATGGTCGACACCATACTGCTGAAGTTCTGTAACTTCAAAATTAAAAAAAAAAAGTTTAAACTTCAAATACTGACTTTAACAGGTAGCCCCCCTGCACCCCCACCCCCCACTACTAAAATATACCAACTCCGAGGCCGCACTTCAATGTAGAATGGTGCGGGAAAGGGAAGACTTCCATTTCCTGTACTGTAGCATGATCTCAGAGTTGGTATATTTAAGTAGCAGGGGGTGTGGGGGGTGCAAGGGGGCTTGCCCCCTTGCCTACACTTGTTAGTTTTTTTTTTTTGGTAGGGATATTTTTATTTAATTTAGATTGTTTAAGAGTTCGATGCATTAAGTTTGATCTTTATGCATTCCAACTTTTAAACATTAGAGATTATAATACAGATCTGTATAGCATATGGGATGTTACAATTGACATTTCTGCGAGGAAGCCTGATGCCTACATTCACCTTTGCTTCAACATGCTGTCATTTGTCCCTTCAAATGTGTGATTTTAACTTTGTAAACTATGAGTTCCTATGTGATGTGCTGAGATAATGCTCAAGTCTGTAGACTGTGTTTTGCAAAGTGTCAAGGGTCTGAATCCAGAAGTATGTCAAACAATGGCTCATTTTTTTATATTACTATTGTGTGTAACTGTTGGCTACATATGTTATTAACCCACGACTATCTTGCTTATGTCGTAATCATGTTTTTACCCTCCTACCACTGCTTGATCCCTGTTGTAACCTCTATTCTACAGAGCATGTCAGAATTATTATGATGTCAAACCCAAGAGTATCACACCATAAAGATGGCCAGAACTGGCCCATAAACAAAACACAATCTGTCCCTGTCTGTGTCTCCTAACCCCCCCTTCTGTCTTATCATTCTTTGTCCTCAGCATCTGCATGATGCCTGACACTGAGCAGAACAGTAACTGAAGGTAAATAGAAGTTCACGTTTTATGGCAAAAACCGGTAAGATTTTGCCTTCAGCCACATCAGTCTGCTGCTATTCATACTACTGTGGTTAGACTCATTGCACTATGGATAGACAGGCTGACAGCACCTGAGGGGACAGTTATTATCATAATTTGAACAGGTTGCAGAACTGAATGTACACTATATTGGATGTTTCAATTGTAACTACTGTAGCAAAGCAAGCTGTACACAAAGTCCTTGCTTCTTAGTGTTTCCATACTCCAGGATACCATCATCATTAACATGCTTGGTGCTTTATGTGTTTCATAATCAGGCCCAAAGTGCTCATACCTTCCCAGAAATAAGTGCAAAACAGTTGGTACAACCAAGGCTTTATGTGTTAACAAGCACAGTACGCTAGGCATCTCTGGAAACTATTGCTGTTATTCACACACAAGGAGGTAAGATTAATTAGGTTGCATTCCATCCATTAAACAAAAAATGGAAAAACGAAAGCAGAGTATGGAACAGTGCAATAAAAAGAAGAAACCAAATAGGTAAATAAATGCACTGGACCTACAGGGCTAGAAACGTAGTTTAATATACAGAATAATAAAACCAGGTAAGCGCTTTCACAACAGCAAGGTCGCTTCATCAGACAATTATTCCAAACTGAGTACATCATTAAATAATCATTTAGCAGTCACCTGACAAATTAATATAATTAAGTATAAAACCCTTATAAGGATGATGCAAAATGCATCATGAATATAGTAACATATTTCATCATGACAACATTAAAATCATAAAAATCTTCATAAAAACTGTTTAAAAATACAATTTATTATGTATTAATTAAAAGTAAGTAAAAATATATATCTATGGAAATTAATAATTTGTTATTTGTGTCTCAGGGCATGTGCCTTCAAAAAAGGTTTAACAGAACAGGCACTATTTAGACCTGGAAATTTCTCAGCATTGAGCAGAAGAAACCATTTCTGCTCAGCTTCTTCTGTGCGATTTTCCAGGTCTCCCCCTCTAATGTCTGTATATATAACCTGTAATATAAGAAACTTGAAACTGTGTGTTTTTGTAGGACATGTATTGCTAAGGCATTATTCGCCCTTTTGTTTTTAAAGTCCCTAATGTGCTCGAGCACTCTGTCTTTAAACTGTCTATTTGTTTTGCCTGTATAATAGGCATGACATTTCCGACAAAAGGAAAAATACACTAAATTAACTGTTTTGCAATCAGCATAATGATTTAATCTAAGAGTAAAGTTCAACAAAGGATGCATGTATGAAGAACTAGTGTAAATGTATTTGCATGCTGTGCAGTTCCTACAAGGAAAGGTCCCCACCCTATTTGATTCATATAGTTTTGCATTAGGAGCATTTGTATGACAGAGATGTTGTTTAATAAATTTATTATTCCTAAAAGAGAATGAAGGTGCATTACCAACTATATTCATCAATTCTGGGGCATCATATAAAATTCTCCAGTTGCTCCTTGGGATACCACAAAACTCATTAATATCACTAGAATACTGAAAAACAATTCTGAAATTATTATTTATAGCAACTAGAGACCTATTAGTGGTATCTGCTGCACTCGTATTTCTAAAATTCTTTGACACCAGCCTTCATCTATAGCAATGTCTACTTCTCTCTCTCTGAGTAGCCTCTATCCAAAAATTCTTGTTTCAACTGTACAAGGGCTACCTGTGCATCTGCATCTTTGCTATGTAGCCTTAACACGCTGTATATTTGCCCCTTTAGCACATTCTGAGAGCATGTCTTGGATGCATGCTATTTTTGTGAAGGAAAGCATCATTTCTAGTGGGTTTTCTATAAATGCTGCTAGATACTTGATTAAGTTCAGATTTTCTTAACAAGACATCTAGAAACAAGTTTTCTCTAGACATCTGACAGGAGAACCCAACCAAGCTTCCCTGCACACTGCAGACAACTCAGCTATGCAATGAGCCATAGTTTTTCATCCCTAGTCTTCAGGAAAATAAGCCCCTTTCTTAGTACTTGAACAAAAACTGGTCTAACTAGCCCACCCCCTAATAGCACTTACTGTAAAAATCTGCTATAATGGACGGTCAGTTTCCCTCCATATCTCCGGCCGGCATGATTGACATGGGCATCCTGAGGGATGTGTACTGATAACCACTTACTCCTAAAACAAACAAATTCCATATGTGAGAAAATGTCTTGGTCATAAGTGACTCTAGAGTGAGACACAGATGTCCTCCTCCCCAGGCTGGACAAGGAGAAGATCATGGCGAGCGGCCTGTCAAATGCTAGGATCATCAAATCATGCATGCACTCAAGTCACTCATCTCGTACCATTATGACTCTGTCATAGTCCATGCTGGAGTGAATAACTTTGAACTATATGAAGAGACACATAACTGAACTCTCAGATTATGTGCCCCATGCAGGTATGACCCTAGCCGTAAGCAGCTTTCACCTTTACCAAGGATGATGCCACAATATAGATGGTTTAACTTCTGGTATCAGTCTAGGGAGATCCAGCCTAGGAAGACATGGTCGACAGACCACTCTGCTTTGCCAGATATGGTCTGCACCTGTCTCCTCTAGACTTTTAGATACTGGCAAAGGCCTCCCCTATAGTGCCCTTTTATGTAATGTCAAAACAACAAAATTTACAATGTAAAAAAATTCACTTGAGACAAACTCAAGGTTATGCTGCTTAGTACTAGGAGTCTAAACAGGAAACTAAACTCACTGGAAGCACTCCTCACCTTGTAAGATCCTGACATCTATGCAGACACACAGACTCTGGCCATGCAGGGTTACAATGCCTTCCACATGTTGAGAACTCAAAACGAGCATGAAAGAACCAAAGGTGGAGATGTGTTCATCTTCATTAACCTGAGTACACTGCAAGACTGATCAAACAGTATGATGCTCTTGAGTTCCTCCAGGTCCAACTAACTATAGGCAAAATACCTTACCACATCATTGTTAGCTATAGGTCCTGCACCATCAGCCTAGAAAAGCACACTGCCTACCTGGACTTTGTCAGTACAAATGCCCTGGATCAGATAGTTTGCACCTCCACAAGGGGCTCAAATGTTCTGGGCTTAGTACTCTGCAAAGCAAACTAAAGTCTACTAATTGATGTTATGAAAAGTTTCAAACCCCTTGCTAACACAGTCAACAATGACTCTTATGCAGAGATGTACACAAATGCCCTGTACAAACACTTAATCATCTGTACAGACTCAGCTGTATCTGACAGGATCAAAACCAGGTCCACCAGAAAAAACAAACAACACTGATGAACCTCAACTATAAAATGGTTGTTTAACAAGAGGAAGAAATTGATGTCCAAAACAAGAGGGAATTGACTCAACAGAGGAAGAATTCCCTCCACAGCTTGAACAAGTAAATCAGATAACTTCAGAAGATATCTAAAACTAACTACGAAGCTAAAATAGTATCCCTAACTAAGGACAAACATAAGGCATTCTTTAGCTGCATCTGTAATCTAAAACAGAATGTCCAGCTATGTTCCGAACTAGTGGTGGATGGCACCGCTTATACTGTACCTGAGGAAATTGCCAACTTGCTAGCTGACAAATTTTGTCCAAACTTCACCGCCCGTCCCCGTCCCCACTAGCCATACCCCAAAGCATACCTGACACTAGTCCTCTGCCAAGTATCACTACAGAGGAGGTCATATCTGCATTCTCTAAGGCCAGAAACACAGTCTCAATGGGACCAGATAACATCTCAGGCTGCTTACTAAGTAATCTAATACAAGACCTAGTGGAACCACTTGGTGCTCTCTTTAACAATAGCCTGACAACTGGCTTTGTTCCAGCAGAGTGGAGAACAGCAACAGTAATCAGTAATCCCCTTGCACAAAGTGGGGGCCATCAACTGACCCTGGGAACTATAGACCCATAAGTCTAACCAGCCACATCTGCAAGGAAATGGAAAGAATCATCATGGACCTTATCAACAAGGACACTGGCAAACTTCAAACTCATGACTCAGCCCAGTTTGGCTTCATTAAGGGTAGATCATGTGCATGTTAAACCTAGTAGACTTCTTTGAGAATGATACCAAAGCCCTGTTTAAAGGTAATACAGTGCATACTGCCTATCTTGACTTAGCCAAGGCTTTTGACCCATCCCCCCACTCTGCTATCATTGAGAAACTCTCCCAGCTGGGGATTAACTCTTATATGATTCGATGGGTAGCCAGTTGGCTCACTGACAGAACATATACTGTCAAAATAGGGGACTCCACCATTACCAGTAGACCAGTCACCAGTAGTGCACCACAAGGATCTATGCTGGGCGCTTTACAGTTTGGAACCTATTTCTCAGAAGTCCAGGCTAAAACAGATGGCCTGTAGCTTACCAAGTTCACTGATGATTACAAATTTGGTGCAATCATTTAGTCCCCCAGCAATGTTAGCATATTAAAGATAGGCCTAACACAAACAAATGATTGATGCCAAAGCCACAAACTAAAACTAAATGTAAAAATTGCATTACTCTCCCCTTTGGCTAATAATTTCCTGATAATTACAATATTGACAGCACCCTCCAAAGCTCAAACCCGGTGTTGCAAGATTTGGGAGCACATGTTGATAGCAATCGAAACTTTGATCGCCATGATTCTACAGTGGTAAGAAAAGCCTTCTATGTTGTGCATCTCGTAAGTAAAGGCATTGCATCCAGGTCTAAGGATGTTATAACTCCAGTGAACTCGACCCTTATCACACCATTAACAGAGTACACGTTTTATTTTATTTTTATCTATTTAACATTTAGTTACTGGGAACGTCAAACTTGGAATGAGCCAATTTTCAGCAGAGGCCCAGAGAGAAACTCTTCAGATGTGCATCTTTGTAATGTGGGAGTAAACCAGAGCACCTGAAGGAAACACTCATGAATGCAGGGAGGACATGCATACTCTGCACAGAAGGCACCCCACCTGAGATTTGAACTGCAGAACCTCTTGCTGTGAGGTGACAAGACAGACCACTACACCACTGTACTGGCCACAGTGAATTCAACCTTTTGCATGTACCTCACCAGACACCTGCAGCAGCTGGAAAGACCACAGTGGTATCTCACCAACAAAATTCAGGGCCTCCAAACCATGACTTACATGGATAGACTGAAAGCCCCGTCATTGTAATCTGTATCTTATAGGCTGCTGAGAAGTGACCTGTGCCTGGCTTACAGGGCAGTCTCTGACCTGCCCTAAAGGAAATGCTGCACATCTGCAAATCAAATGGGACAAGAGCCACTCACTCCAGGGATCTTAACATGGCCTGTGACATTAAAAGAACATGTTGGAGAGACAGGTATGTCTTCCAGAGATTGCCACTCCTCTGGAACAGACTCCCAGTTCATGTGAAGCAGAGCTCCTATCTTACCCTATTCAAGAGCAACCTGGACAATTGGATGGAAGACAGCAAATTCACACCAGGGGTGGCACCCATGTCCCTCATGGACAAGGGAGTTGATGCTGATCACTTTGTGAATAACTGCCATCTAACTAAGGTCAATTAGAGTAACATGTGTATAATGTGGCTTAGCTTGTAAGGGCTCTAGGGCCATTAGGGTTTTAAACTGCTATGAACCAGTAAACTTGAGATAGGTAGGTGTTAAAAAAACAGCAGTAACTGAATAGTATGATTGTGTGTGTCAGTATACTGTGAGGCATGAATTACATCCACCACAGTTCTAATATTTAGAATTATATTGGGATAGGACTTCTCCATTACTTTTAGTGCAAACAACTGCTTTGCAACAAAATTATGATGGCATGTTCTGTCTCACAGAAGTGGTAAGACTTCACCTGTGGGATATACAGTAAATGCACAGTTATATTGATTGTGGAATTACACAGGCAGCTGTTCAGCTCCAGCAAAGGACAACATAATGTGAGTGTACTAACATGACACATACAACATTGTATAAATGTATTTCTATCCAGTCTTATTTGTAACAAAGCCCTTTCAACACTTTGAGGATTTCATGCCAGTCAAATATGTGATATTGTATGCTTGTGATGAGAGTTCTCCTGTGCCTGGATAGGTAATGGGTCATATCTGGTAATGTATATGTGCAAATCAATAAGGACAGACAATAGTAGATATTGGTAAATGACAGTTATATGAACAGTAATATTATTACATCCTTTTGATCTCTCAGAATAATTTGTATTGCAAAAATGAACATCAAAAGCCTTTCTTAGTTCACACCTTAAAGTGTGTTTTTAAGACACCCTCCATTGCTATCTCCTGTGGCAGACTCAGTCAGTAAACACCTCTGCAGACTGTGGAGCATGTTTGGCAGGGGGCTGAATCTGATAAGGTCTGTCAGATAGTTGCGATAGACAGGAGTGTTTTAGTCAAAGACTGGAGATATGGCATATTGGCTGGGCCGTATTTGTAAGCTCTCCTACTCCATGTTAGGGGAGCCATGCTCATCACTATAGGATACTGATGCAGTCCCTTCAAGTGTGGTCTTCATGATACATGAGGTATGCCTCTTTCTGTGGTGTCAATGGTCAATACATCTCTCTCTCTCTCTCTGAGATTTGGCCTTCAATGTGTTTGAGTATAGCAAAGATGTAACACATGACAAGGTCAAATACATGGCAATGGTTGATACAGTACTGTTTCTGAGATTTGACCTTCCCACATGTTTGAGTCTGGCAAGATGTAACACATGAGAAGGTCAAATCTCACAGAGAGAAATGTATCAACCATTGCCATGTATTTGACCTTGCCATGTGTTACATCATGCCAGACTCAAAACATATGGCAAGGTCAGATCTCAGAGAGAGACAGATGTATCAGACATTGCCATGTGTTTGAGTCTGGCAAGATGTAATTGCTGAGTATGTCAGTAAATGCTCAAAGGCATTATTTATTTCCACAGGAAAAAATGATTTGTACTTCATGACTTCATGCAAATATAAATATATACATTATATTACTTTGTTCACACTGTGACGTCCCCTCTCTGGGCCAGTAATCAAGAAGCCTTAATCCTCACCACTGACACAGGAGAGGAGCATTCACTTGGAACATAAATTGATACACACGGTATTTCCAGATGCAGCTCTCTGCATTAAGTACAATTCCCCTTGAGAGCACTTAGGTAACACAGTCCGGGGTCTGGGTTTCCTGTGTCTCTCCAGGTCCCCAATAAGACCCCCCACTGGCATAGCTGTAGAGCTGAGTCCTCAGCCGAGTGTCATACCTTTCAATTGTCCAGATTTTTGTTAGTATTGTTGGTCTATTCCTCATAAAAATTGTTTTCTGACAAATCATTGATGATTGAAATCACTAAATTATAACAGACATTTGAATTTTAGACATTATATCCTTCAAAAAGTCCAGTCAGGATAAAGAATTAATCCTAAAGACAGCTTGGTCAAAATTCCCCAATAAAGCACCAAGGATCACTTGTCAGATTTAACAATTATTATTCTTCAAACGTGGTAGCAAAAAGAAGAGACTTATCCCATCTTAAAAGCTCGGAAGAAAAAACAATTTAAAACACATTTATTGTTTCCAGCCAGACTGAAAATCTTCCTTCCTGAGGGTATCAAAATATTTGACTCACTGGACACTGTAACAAAATATTTGCTTAACAACAACATAATAGATCAAGTAGAAGTTATGGACTGGACTAATAGCACACCCAGAGAAATGAATGGAAAGTAGTTGAACAAAGAAGAAAAAGCTGAAAGACAAATAAACAAATAATCTATTGTTCTTTTTTCCTACATCAATATTGTTAGTAAACTCTCTATTTTATAACCTATAAAAGGGGAGAAAAGAGAAGGGGAGAGGAGAGAAAGGAAGTAAGACATTTAAAAGAACATTTTCAACATAACAATCATGATTTAATACAAGTACACCCTTTTCTTTTCTATCTTTATGTCTAATATAAACATTTATGCAATTCATAATAGCTTAAATAACTTATTAAAAAGTATATCATAAATATATCTTAACATTACAAGCTATAGTCATAATTTCTTTATTCAATGCTAGAAATAAAAGTTTGAGATTAATAAAAGTTCGTCTATAATTTAGAAATAAATAAGTAATCTTAGTATAAAAAGCACCATCTTATTTTACTGTGTCTTTAACTACTATAAATATCTGAGTACAGGAGAGCAATATCAGATAGAAATAGACCACATAGTATTTAAATTCAGAAAATATTACTAGTTAATAAAACATGGTCACATAGTTTCCTGTTGTAAGTTTATTTTAAAAAGGAAAATCTTTAAATACAATTAAATGGTCAACAGAGTGGGAAACCTGGACATGCTTCTTGGTCAGTTTTTGCTCCCTAGATTGGTTTTGTAAATGCCAAATGATGTATTGTTTAAGTCTGTTTCCTTGGTCTATGACTAGTGTCAGGAATTCACTGGTTTATGATTTTGGAGATGTATTTTGCGATTTGGGAGACCTTTGTTATGTTTTTTGATGGAGGGAGAGGCTGGCTGATCTGAGCTGCATTAGAGTGGAGTCTCTGATGCTTTGTTTGGCTCAGTGTTGTATGTTTCCTTGGTTCTCCTCCAGGCCCTGAAGTGCTACTGTACACTGGCTTTTTGTTTTATTTTTTTATTTTTTCTTCTTCTCCTTACTTTTTACTTTCCTGTTAATAACAGGCTCGAGACTTACCTGGATTTTTGCCATTTTGTACTGTTTCACTGATTTCTGTTCCCACCTAACCCGCGAGACAGATACAATCTTTTAATTAGCCTCATTTGCACAGACAATTCCATGGGTGGCAGCTTTTCCCCTCAGACCTGAAGTAAACTGTCACTTCCTCAATGACGTAATTTCAGAGGTCATGAGCAGGTCCGCAAAATAAACAGCTCTCTGCAAACAAAATTATAGCTAGACTGTTTACCCTTCATTTAAGGGTAAGTTAAGATTTCTTTTATGTTATTTATAAATAAAAATTAAACCAAAAGAATGGAAAAAAGCAGAAATAATAGCATAGATAGTATATGCATTGTAAACATAGAATATTCCCTGAAGCTTCTGCAGAAATAGTGGGAACATTCTGTTCCAAGTGGCCTAGAGCAATTTTGAATGGTCTATAGAGGTGATACATCGAATGCCTCTTCAGCGACACATAAAGACCGAACGCACTAAACTGAAAATGGTCAAAACATTGATTTCTTTCCCAGGGAAAGCACCACACACACACGCACACACACACACACACACACACACACACACACACACACACACACACACACACACACACAATTTAAAACATAACTAGGTGGGGGGGCTTTGCCCCCACACCCCCCTAACTAAATATACCAACTCCGAGATTGCACTACAGTGGGGTAAAGGGCAATCTTATGACTCAGGCCAAGCAATTTTTTTCCCCAGAGAAAAAAATTGCTGGCCTGAGCCTTCACTATTTTCAGACTTTGGGCTATATGTGTCGGCGAAACGGCATTCGCTGTAATGCTGTTTCGCTGATCTAATATAGACCCATTTTGAAGCTGCTGTGGTTCCACTTACATGTTGTGGGACATGCTTTTTTCTAAGAAACTGTAAGAAGGCTTACTCTTACGAGGAGTAATAGAAGTCCACACTTTGATTAGAGTTGGTGCAGTTTGGACAGCCTTATTAACTTGCATATAATATTGAACAACATATATTACTTCCACCTTCATCCCTCTGGCTGCTGTATTTAATATCAGACGGAATGTCATTTGAATTTAGATAATAGATTGTAGACTATGTGTAGCATTTACATTTTGATAACTAAGTAGGTTTATTGGGAAGAAAGATTTTATTTTGTAGAAACAAGATGACAGCCAAGGCCTGGTTGGTCAGTCAGAAACAAAAACAGTAATAGCGTACTATATGAGGATAAAAGTGCCATATTTCAGAAACTGGCAACTGCACTTAATATGCAATGGGTGTGGAGTTTAATTCCATAACACAATGATAGAATTCAGATGCTTAAAAGGAGTATGACCATACAAATAAGCTCCTACTTCTTAATAATGTCTTTCTTTATAAACAGTAAGTCATTGGCTTCATTTTACATTTATTGGACTTCATTTAAGTTAATTGTTTTGGAAGGCTGAGTATTAAAGTTAACTGGAAACACTGATTCTTTTTTTTTTTTTTGGAAAAACTTCAAATCTATAAATCCATATCTGATAACAGTGTACTAAATCATTTTATATCCCTACCCTTTCAGCATGCATTTGATCTACTAAAAACCTATAAGTGTTGCATTATTACTTTTAAAGGTAATCACTTGCTCCTTGATTGTTATATCTTTATAGACAAGCTGAGAAACAGATTATTTATTTCATAAAATTTCTAAGGGTCTCAATTAAAGTTCAGTAATTATGTGAAATATTATCATTATTGAATTTATCAAAAGAATATAACAACTAATTCAGTCATTTAGTTATATTTATTAATTTATGTCACTGTGATCTTCCTATTGTAATTCTGTATTGAAAGTGTATTGAAAGAATATCATGTTCATCTACATTTTTGCCCTGAATTTAGAAGACTTTAATAAGAGGTAATGTTAAATCTTAAAAGCTTTAGAAATATAAATATTTCATTATCGTGTTACATTGTAATAACCTGAGTGTATATAATATAAAGTAGATCAGTCATTCATCACTACCTTTCCATATCATTTTACCCACTAAGATTAGATTACGATTTTTATTAAGCATTCTTGGTTTACATAGTCACCATGATTTGATCTAGAAATCACCTTCCATTCACTTCCTATTACAAGATGAAATTATAATGTCTTACCACATAATTCTTTAAACATGCAATTATACTAGGTTGAGAGACTCTCGCTATGTATAACAGTTATGGTCAGAGGGACTGTCTACGTGACTTTTTCACTCAGACAATAGCATTTATTCCTCATAGAGTAGGGTATTGGTTGTAATATTCATAGCTTTGGTTTTATAAACAAGTTAATTTTGTTTTTTAAGGTGTCTAACACGAATGAAAGTATTTCACACACATATGTAAACTTAAACTGTTTTCTCTATAATACATATGTCATTATGTATTTTAACCATGTATTTCATCATAAACAGACACATTTAAAAATAACATGAAGTTTCTACCGATTAATGTTAATGGTCTTAATAATAATATCAAGAGGAGAAGTTTACACAAATATCTAAACTTACATAAACCTCAATTGGCATTTCTTCAAGAAACACATCTGACAAATGATGATATAAATAAATTAAATTTCAATAATTATTTAGTATTAGCAACCTCACAATTCAAAAAAAAAGAAAAGAAGAGTACCTATACTAATTAGAAATTCTATCTTTTTCACAAGATAATTTCAACATATCAAGCTTCCTCAGCAATGTTTTGTTTAGTAACTCTTGAAATCAATTAAAAAAAAAAGATACCTTAGCTAATATATATTCGCTACTTGGGTTTGGAATTAAAACAGTTAACACACATTTAGAAGATATTATACATCATACAAAAGGCAGTTTAATAATGGCAGGACACTTCAATTGTATTATGGATGGCAAAGATTCTGATTCTTCTTGTAACTGAAAGACGTCTCCTACCTCCAGAGCTCTAACAAAATTTATTGATATGGTAACAATTAAAGATATTAACCAATTTGCTGATCATAATTATTTTTTACTTTCTATTCACACTGACATAAATCTCACTCACGCTTTGACAGAGTTTATGTCTCAAATGATTTAGCAACAAAATTAAATGGAGTTAAAGTAATAGCCTGTCCTTTTTCTGATCATAATGGTTTACTATTTGAAATAGACACTGAACCATACTTCTCTCGGCCTGTTACCGGAATACCCTCATACATAACAAATTTAAAGGACTTTAAAGAATTTTATATAAATGAAATAAAGACCTTCCTGGAAATAAATAATACTGAATATATTTCAAATATATATGTATGGGACTCTTTAAAAATCATATATTTACAGTAAAACACTATCTTGGTATATTAACAAGAAAAAGGCATGGAATAAAGAAATCATGGATTTGCAAACTATGCTAGATAAACTCAAACTAGAAATACAAAAAGGTGATTCTAACCTAATTCCAGAATTAACACAAGCCAACAACAAATATTTTAAAATATTGCATCACAAAACTATGATAAATCTTGAGAAAATTAAATTAAACTCACACTCTATGAATTCCTTCAATCAAAAACAGCTAGCAAATAGGACAAAAAAGTATTAAATCTAGGCAGATAAAAAATATGCAACACACACAAATAAGATAGTAACTGATCTTAATAACATATTAGAAACATTTAGACTCCATTATAATACTCTTAATTAATTATATCTTAATCTTATTAAAACAAATGCTATTAAAACTTTTCTAAGCAAAAATATTTCTATTAAATTATCCCAGCAGCAAATTGACGTAATTAATAAAACAGTGACAATGACAGAATTAAAGGCAGAAATTTCCAAACTTAAAATGAATAAGGCACCTGGACCAGACAACCTATTACCAGAAATGTTCAGACTACTGCCTGGACAGTCTTTGTCATTACTTTTAAAAGTCTATAATATATCCAAAGAAGAATTATTAATACCCTCATCATGGAAAAATTTCATTAATTTCCCCAATAATAAAGCCTGGTAAAGACAAAAAGTATTGTTCTTCATATACACCTATATCATTATTTAACACAGATTATAAGATACAGAAAATACACAGAAGAATCCAAGGATGACCAAAGGCTTCCAAAATAAATCTGTCTTTAATGTACAAAATGTAAAAGCATAAGCACTTTTGTAGCAAAGCTACTTCATCAGATACATTTCACAACTAAAATTCTTTACTCATTATATATACCAACTAAAAAGATCACATGACTAAAAACTTTACTTCCTTAAATACATATTACTAAAAGTGTTCAGTACAATATATTTATATTTAAATACTAAATAATAAACATTCAACAAGGAATAAAAATTGCATATATATGTAAATGTACCTAAAATAAAAAGATAGAAAGCCCTGTCATTGTAACCATCTTTAATACAAAGAAGTATGCATCCCTCTCATGTATTTAAAAGTGTAGTCAGAAATCAAGTTTATATAGCTTTAAGGCTAAGTGTAAGTGATTCATAATTTGTCAGGCAAATCAACTCTTTAATGGGATCTTTTACAACTAGGGGCTATGCAAGTAATGACATTGCTGAGAATAAGCTCGTCTCCAGTGAAAGATCTAGTAGAGCTACACCTTATTTTGGTGAGCAGTATTCTGGTAGCATACAAATTGCATCCCAGAAGAATGACAAAGTAAAATTATGCTTATATTATTCCAGTGACATCAAAAATTATAGGGGTATAATTGAAAGACACTGGGATATTTTGACTACAGACAATGACATTGAGGCTATAGTAGATAAGAGACCAATATATGTATACAAGAACATGAAGTCCCTTAAAAGACATTTATGTTTACCAAAAGGAATATCATCTAGAATAAGTAATGGATGTACTACTGCGTGTGGACATTGTCAAGCCTGCAAATATATTGATAATACAGGAACATTCTATCATCCTGATCAAAGTAGGACATATAGCTTTGACATTGCTGCAACGTGCAGCAGTATGCACATGGTCTATCTAGCTCACTGTTCAGTATGTACAAAATTCTATGTTGGTAAAACTGATCGAGCACTGAGAGATAGAATTAAGGAACACTATTACTATATAAGTAAAAGTGACACACTCACTGCTTTGTCCAAACATATTGTAGACACTGATGCCTCTCATTTGTTCAAGTTTATGGTAATAGGATGTGTACATGAAAATATAAGGAAAGGGGACATCAGAAATCAAACTGAACAGTTGGAAGCCTAATGGATAGTTAGACTACGAGGGGACTATGGACATGGCCTGAATGACAGGATACCATTGAGACCGAAGCTTAAAGCCAGACCACTGAATAGGAAGTAATCTGGCATTTACTCATTTTGATTAATAACAATTGTTAAATATAAGTACGTGTTTTTTATTTATTTTTATTATTTTAGGTACATTTACATATATATGTAACTTTTTATTCCTTGTTGGATGTCTATTATTTAGTATTTATATATAAATATATTGTACTGAACACTTTTAGTAATATGTCTTTAAGTAAAGATTATAGTCATGGGATCCTTTTTAGTTAGTATATATAATGAGTAAAGAATTTTAGTTGTGAAATGCATCTGATAAAGTAGCTTTGCTACAAAAGCGCTTATGCTTTTACATTTTGTACATTAAAGACAGATTTATTTTGGAAGCCTTTAGTCTTCTTTATTTCCTACTGTGTATTTTCTGTGTTTTGTGACTTTTTAAGTGGACCCAATTTCTGGTTTTGGTTGGTGGTTGTTGGTTTTTGCTTTATTATAGATTATACGATGTTTATGGAAATTTTTGCAAATAGAATCAAACACTTTCTTCCCGTATTGGTATATGAAGACCAGACAGGCTTTATAAAAGGAAGAAATACTTAAGATAACATGAAAAGAATTATAACATTATTTGATTATGCTAAACATGGAGACAAAGACTTAACTTTAGTTTCCTTGTACATCAACAGTGCTCTTTATACTGTAAACTGGAAATATTTACACCTAGTATTAGAAGAATATAAATTTGCCAAAGTCTTTATAAATTTAATTATGTCATTATATAAGAATTCCTTAGCATATGTTAAATTAGGATCTCATAGATCAGGTCCTATTGCAATCAAAAAAGGAATCAAACAAGGCTGTCCATTGTCACCTTTATTATTTGTTTTATTAATACAGCCTTTTGCAAATAATATTAAATCACAAGATAATATTGAAGGCATAGAAATAACCAAAAACCTAACTCTAAAACTTCAACTGTTTACAGATGTTGTCCTACTAACTCTTTCTAATGCAAGTAATTCTTTACAAGCATTATTTAAAGCCATGGCAAATTTTCAGAAAGTTTCTGGAGTATGATTTAATGATGATAAAACAAACATTTTATGTTTGAGTTACAAAAAAAAAATATCATAAAAATTTCTCAAAATATTTTGTTGCTGAGGGTAAACTTAACTACTTAGGAGTCTACTTAACACATGACTTAAATGACAGTATTATTTTTAATTATACTAATGCAATAAACAATATAGAAACAATGATTACAAATTGGAATAGATATTTATTTACAATGGAGGACAGGCTATATTTGACTAAATCAATTATTTTTCCCAAAATATTATAGCGTATTCAAATTTTTTTCACTACCACCACCTACAAATATAATACAAAAGTATAATAAAATGATATTAAAATTTCTATTGCACACGATTAAACCTCTAATTGCTTTAAACAGTCACTTAACAAATTGGGAAGACAGTGGAATCAATATTCTTGATATAGAGACATATACCCTATCTGCTGTTGTAAAAAATATTACTTTATGGCTTAATTCATCATACTCATCTATATGGAAATTACTACATGAACAAATTTGCTTAGACACTATGCAAAATCATATCCAAGAACATTTATTCATCTTATAAAATATCTTCTATTGGACTTTAAAATCATATATTTTGGAAAACAAAAATAATAAAATACCATCACTTTATATAAATCATACACTATCTACATTTAAAAAAATTGTAAGCATAAATCTCAATATTAAATCTTGGATATATATTTTTTATTTTTCCACTAGGTTACACTTCTAATAATTTTGAAAAACTTCAAGTTAATAAAATTGAAACCTTAAAGAAAGCAGAATTATTTTTCTGGCATCAGTTGTTAGAAAGGAGCAAGGTAATACCCACTACCTATCTCACAGATACATATAAAGTAACTAATGATATGTGCCTAACTTTACAATCACTGAGACAATTTTTAATTAAATAAGAGAGAAGTAATGCAGATTATTGTTAGGGATGATATACCTAAGTTTATTGACTATATTACATTCATTTCTAATCAACCTTACCAGGGGCATGGATATTTGTCTACCATTTACAAAATAATCAAAAAAATTAAAATATATCACAAAGACTCTTACTGGAATTACTTTACATTGGCAAATGGACATCCTCTAGAGGATGATGAGAAAAAATCTATTCTAAAGTCCTCAAAACATACCACATTCTCTCTTCATTGGCATTTATTCTCATGAAAATTCCTACATAGAAGTTTTTACATTCTACATAAATTAGCTTTAATGTTTGATAGCCAAGAAATTTGTTGGAGATGTGAAAAGAAATTAAAAGCAAACTGGGTACATATTTTCTATGACTGTAAAAAATGAGAAACTTATTGGAATAACATAAACTTTTTTCAGACTATATTTAATGACAACTTTAAATTAACTAAAGCATTGGTCTTGTTCAACTCACCTACACCCAATTGTGTTTCACAAAATAGAATATAATTTCTTTGGACCTTATTAACTGCTTTGCCACCTACTTTTTGGCATTTTCCAGCTTGCTAAAGTTTATATCTGTAACAGTAACAGTACTTGGAACACATCTAGAGCCTGTTTACTGCACTTCCTGTGTTGCACTTAATTTAAAATATTTTTTTTCTGTAAAAACTGCATTTTAACTGATTTTGGCCTAGCACTCAAGTGTGGGGTCACTTATTGCACTGTTGTGATTATTTTGCTGCTTGTGTATCTCTGCTACCTTTAAACTACAACAAAAAGAAAAAAAATCTTGCTTTTGTCCCACTTTCTGAAAGTTAAGAAAGTTCAGTTACAGATTTGCTGTTCTGAACTGTTTGGAAGCTTCTAGAAGGCCAGTGCTTGCTTGGGCTAAAGGGAAGTCTCTGTGTTCACCAGTGGGAGTGGTAAACACTGAACAGCCTGCCTGCCCCTGGAGGAATGGTTACTACCTAGAAGCTGTAGTTTTATTGGCCATTTTGGGTCATTTCTAAACTCCTTGATCTCTCTCTCTTAAAACCCTACAACTCTCTTTGTGCGTGGTTTTGCACACTGAGCAACGTCAGGCAGCACCGCCTAAACAGGTTTAAACTATTCCAGGCTCCACAAAGTCTGCTCTTCACTTTTTCCCTTAGAACTGTTCAAACTCTCAAAGTAATCACTCTATTCTCTTTCTAAAGCCCTGCACTTGCTCAGCTCTTATAAGGAAACACTAACTAACTAAAGCACTACACCCTCCTTGACTACTCATAAGATTTAGGCTCCCGATTGGTCCTTCCTGATAAAGTGAAAAAGCAATTCCTTTCCCCTAATCTGATCAGTAAAAAAACAGTTCCCTATACTAATCTGGTATGTCCAAGGGTCAGTTTCAAGGTTACTCTCCAGTCCATCTGGTGAATCTGGGAATTTTGAGGCAATGTTACAATTGCCTTATGTACACAGACAATCCTCTCCTCCTTCCAACAAACTCTAATACATGTGAGAGATGCAGTTACACAGCCAAACTGGAGGCAGAGCTCTCTCAACCCAAGACTGGCACAGTCAGTCAGGAGGAAAAGGTAACCACCCGCACCACAAATCCAGTATCACACAGACTTATTGCATCTGCATACCCAACACATAAACACACAAAAACATACTCGGTGGATCTAAATAAAAATCTGCCTAAACAGCAAAGACCTCCTAAGCAGATATCCAAGCAACAGCCACCCCTCAACAACACCCACGAATCACATATCTCACAAAATCAGTGTGCCTCACAGTCACAGCCCTTGAGGCCAAACTACACACCAAATACACTTGTTATAGGGGTCTCTATTGTCTGGCACACTGACATCCCGCTCACCAGATTGAACAAGGAGAAGGTCACTGTAAGCTGCCTGTTGGGTGCCAGGATCCGCCACATAACGCAAGTACTCAGGTCACTCCAAGGCAAGTACAAATATGACTCCGTCATTGTCCATGCCGGTGTGAATGACCTGAGACATACCTCCCTGGACTACATGAAAAGAGACATAGAGGAGCTCTCTAACCATGTAGCCCAGGCTGGTATGACCCTGACCTTGAGTAGCATATTGCCCTCACCAAGAATGATGCCACAGTATAAAGACAAAGTGATCAGTTTCAACAATTGGCTAAAGTATTGGTGTCATTCAAAGGGGATCCAGTGTCTGTCAGCCTGGGATGACATGCTCGACAAGCCACGTTGCTTCGCTAGGGATGGCTTGCACTTGTCACCCTTAGGCTTTCGTATACTTGCCAAGGCTCTTGCCACCCCCATAGTGCCTTTTTTAGGCAAGGCTCAAAGGACAAACCCACCTCCATAGACAACCCAAGGATAAAAAAACTAAAGGTGATGCTACTCAATGCCAGAAGTCTAAACCTCAAGATGCACGCACTCGAGGCCTTCCTCAGCATGGAGAAACTCAATGTCTGTGCAGTAACAGAAACCTGGTTCAAGGCTCCTGAGAGCACCCCAGCACTGCCAGGTTATAACTCTTACGATGCGTTTCGGCCCCAAAACTCAGACCGAAGCACAAAAGGAGGGGGAGTATCTTTATTCATCAAAGATACCTACACCTCCAGGTTGGTGGCACTGCACAAAGCATCGGAAACCATCCATGTGCAACTAACTGCGGGCAAAATTGCCTTTCAGTTTGTAGCCTGCTACAGAACACCCTCCCTATTACAGGAACCCCACTTGGCATTCCTGAGAACACTGGAGAATATGAAGGTCTCTCCAAACACTATGTTATTGGGTGACTTCAACTACCCAAACATTGACTGGGAAAACTACTCAAGCCCAAACACCCTCGCACAGTGGTTCCTTGAATTTATAGACTCTAACGCAATGGAACAACTGGTCACCACTCCCACAAGAGGGAACAACATATTGGACCTGGTCATCACCAACATGGGGACTCTATGTTCCACACCAGAGGTAAACCCCTCATTGGTAAGATCAGACCATAAACAAATTTCCCTGGACATCCATATCCCATCCCCACCCCCAGCCAAGGAAATCACTGTAAAGAATTTCTCAAAAGCCAACTTTGCACTTCTCAAGACTGAGATGGAATCCTTCAAAGCCCCTGGGCCAGAGGATAATACAGCCCAATCTGCAGAATCCTTTACAAATGCATTCTATGAGCACCTGCAGGAATGCATGGATCGTGCTATCCCAAATAAAACCTAGACTCACTCCTCCAAAAACAGGAGACTGGTCTGGTGGATCCCGGCCATAAATAAGCTATACAACAGAAGGAGGAAGCTACTACATGACAGAGCAAAATCCCAAAAAGGGAAGGCATCTCTGATCAGTATTAGCAAGAAACTTTGTTCTCTCATAAAATCATCAAAGGCCAGTTTCGAAAGAAAAATTGCCCTAGACACTAAAGATAATTACAAGGCCTTCTTTAGTTATGTCAGGAACATGGGCGGAAACTCCCAGATATGCTCTGAATTGTTGCATAATGTTACAAAATATACCGAACCTACAGACATAGCCAACATCCTGGCAGACAGATTCAGCGCAAACTCCCCCCCCACCTTCCCCCCCAAAGGAACAAATGCCTATCCCAACTGAATGTAACCTCCCTGACATCACAGATGCACAGGTGAAAGCTGCCCTCTCCAAAGCAAAAAACACAGCATCTATGGGACCAGACGGTGTCCCAGGCTGTGTCTTACATGAGCTCCAAGAAGAACTGAACCCTCACATTAAGTCACTGTTCAAACTTAGCTTTACTACAGGATATGTACCCAAAGAATGGCGTACAGCTACAGTGGTCCCACTCCACAAAGGTGGTGCCACAACGGTCCCCGGAAACTAACACCTCATAAGCCTGACTAGTCTGGTCTGTAAAGCTATGGAGCGTATTTTCATGGAACTCATAAACAAAGACATTGGGAACCTCCAGACACTGGACCCTACCCAATTCGGCTTTGTTAAGGGCAGATCTTGCCTCTTAAACCTAGTTGATTTCTTTTAAACAGTTACCAAAGCCATAGATGAGGACAAGGTAGTCCACACAGCCTACCTGGACCTCGTAAAAGCCTTCGACACAATACCCCACTCGGGCATCATAAATAAGCTTACCAGCTTAAATATCAACCCCTATATCACAAGATGGGTTGCAAACTGGCTCAGAGATAAAACCCACATGGTCAGAATCACAGGTGCCATGTCCGAATCCAAACCAGTTACAAGTGGCGTCCCACAGGGCTCAGTTCTGGGACCTCTCTTGTTTGGTATATACTTCTCTGAGGTTCAGGCTAACACGGGGGATTATGGCTGACAAAGTTCGCAGATGACTGCAAACTGGGGGCCATAATCAAATCTCCAGTTGACACAAGCATCCTCCAAAAGGGTCTCACAGAGATGGATGCTTGGTGCCAGAGCCACAGCCTCAAGCTAAATGCTAAAAAGTGCATAGTCATCCCCTTTGGGAAAAACAAGGTGCCCACAAATTACCACATAGGTGGTAATACGGAAGAAGTAATTAGAGATTTGGGGACAAATGTAGATAGTAATCTCTCCTTTGATAATCACGTTGCCAAAGTGGTTAGAAAGACCTTCTATATAGCCCAACTTATCATGAAAGGGTTCGCATCTAGATCAAGAGAGGTCATTGTGCCCCTCTACTCATCACTCATCAGGCCCATAATTGAGTACAATGCCCCTTTTGGGATGTACCTTACTCGACACCTGCAGACCCCAAAAGTACCTCACCAAGAGGATCATGGGCTACAAACAGATGTCCTATGCAGCTCGACTAAAGAAACTCCAGCTCTACTCAGTTGCTTACCACCTACTCAGAGGTGATCTATGCCTGACATACAAAGCCATGTCAAACCCAGAATTAATGGACATACTCCACCTCAAAAAATCCAAGTCCCTTAGAGCTACACGATCCAGGGATCTAAACCTCAGCACAAAAATAAATAGGACATGCTGGAGGGACAGATTAATTTCCCAGAGGCTCCCCTCACTCTGGAATAGATTCCTAATTCATATTAGACATAGCCCCTCGCTGACCCTCTTCAAGTGAAATTTGGACCCGTGGATGGGAGATCACAAATTCACCCCTGGGATCTCTTCTGTGTCCCTGCTAGACAGAGGCACAGTAAACTAATCTTAAAAGGGTACCTTCTGTGACCTACTTTAAAGAGGCACAGTAGGCTAATCTAATAGGGAGGCGGAAGCCAAATACACTCTGGCTAGGCTTATAAATGCCCTAGGGCAGATAGCCTAGTATCTACCTATGAACCTATGAACTATAGCCAGAAAGATAATTACCATTAACTGGAAAATACAAACTTCTCCTTCATTTAAAGAATTAAAAAATGTGATGTTATCTTTTGGTCAAATGGACATAAATACTCTAAAGAATAGAACCAACAGAACATCATATCTTAATACTTGGCTGACTGTAATGGAATCCTTGGAGAAAATGGACAACATTTCTAACTGAAATGATATGTCTCTATTGTAGAAGCAATCACTTCTTTTAAGATGATTAGACACCTTTGTAAACAGTTATGTTTTATTGTTGCTATAAAAATATTGTAAGTATTACCTCCTGTTTCTAACTTTCTGTAGTGCTTATGTTTCAGGATTTATATGTTGTAATATCTGTAATTTGTTTAAAACTTTTAACTTATTTTGTAAAACAATAAAAAATAAGGAAATAAGGAAAACAAGTGCATGGTAACTCAAAACCTGTTATTCTAGTAACGTCAATAAAAAGCTATATTTAAAATCTGTCCCTATTTTTGGGCCTTTGTCCCCTGATTATTTTTGGCTCTGTCCTAATTTTTTGTGCTAAGAGGTTGAAAGATATGCCGAGTGTCCAAGCCAAGTCCACCAGCACTCTCTCTGTGAAACTAGTGCTTAGTGTCCCTGCTCCAAGAAGCTGACACACGCACACTCTGAGATTTGATTTTCACACATACACATGGGAAAGGCTGGAATAGATTTACTAGTTATGCCCCCTTCTGCCCAGACTATAAGGTAGTTACACTGCCAATAGATACTCCAAAGCCAACTAATCTAACACTCTTACAAGGGTATCCAATTATACTTCATGAACCTAATATTAATACAAGCTATAGTGTTTGACAAATGCAGTAAGGCTTTCAGGAGTGGCTACAGAGTCACCAAATAGATATTAACACTCTCAAAGATTAAAATGTTCTCTAAAGGACCAGCCACAATGAAAAGTTTAAACATATTTAATAATAAATAATAAAAGAACATGAACATATGGAATATCTATTTACAATAAACCCCAGTGTTTTGATCACAGAAAATATTTAAAAAAACACATATGAATAGATTCACACACATACAGAAAAACATTACTTAACTAATCTCACTATATTTTCCTGACTGATCTAAAGAATAACTATTCCCTGATCACTTACTAGAGCAAGGCAAGATGAAGTAGGTGAGTGATCCTTCTATGTCAGGTCCCAAAGACAGACTGCTCTGAGACTTCATTCTCACCTAGTATTAAAACATATTTTTTGTCCTGGATTATAGAATGACATCACATACATCTGGTCATCTGACTTTGGTTCTCATACTTCCCCCCCTTTTCCAGAAGCTGGCAGGATTTAGCACATATGTGTCTATAATACACACACATAGAGCTTTGCTAAGATCTGTTACAGCTTCTAGAATCTTAAAAACATTTCAGCACTGCCACCCCTCCAGGGTAGCAATTAGTTCCTTGCTAGAGCCAATAGAGCTGGATGCCTAGTCCTTGTTTTCCCAGACATTTTGCCTTTCTCTGCAATCAGAACTGTAAGAAGCAATCTTTATGGCCTAAATTAAGTAATTTAATTTCAAACTATTTTTCAAAGTTAGCTGGAGATGAGCTTAACCTCTTTTCTTCCAGTATCCTCCATTACAATATTAATTTAAAAAGTTATAATACAGTCTGATATACAGGTGTATGTCTTTGTTGTCCAGCAGGACATACTGTTGGTACATTTTCAGACAAGCAGCTTTACAATACATTTTTCAACATAAGCATCTGTACAAATCAGTTTGATATACAAATGACATATAATTCTTTACAAAACTCCACTGCCCTACTTCTCCTGGCATAGTTGGTAACACTTCACATTGTCACACACACTATAAGGCTTTATAGGAGATGATTCCTTATTCATCATTTCATAATGTGTGCCATGCTGCAAAATCACCGGAGAGTGTGAGTAGACCTGTGTTATGATAAGTTCTTATGGTTTTGTGTTGGGTAGTTGATGGGGTCTATATTAGATAAACATAAGTTTATCTAATCAAATGCTCACATGAGCGAAAATTGCAGAACTCGAAACCGCAATTGTGAGATGGCGGTACAGTGAAGATGGGAATATTTGCCCTTTCCTCACTGTAGTGCAATCTTGGAGCTGGAATATATATTTAGCAGGGGGATGTATGTGGGGGCGCAGCCCCCCAGAATTGCAGGTTTGAGTTCCTGGATTTTCGCTCATGTGAGCGTTCGGTTAGATAAACTTTTGGTTATCTAATATAGACCGGGTTGATGTTGTAGTCCTTGTTGTACTTCCTTATGAGCACGCATAGTATACTGACATATTAGATGAGCACAATTTAGCACAAATCACATTAAGTAATCAATGTCCTGAGACAATTCTTGTCATTTGCTCTTCTTTGTGAAAAACAAATAGAAGGTTGCCATTGTCAGTGTCCGCACAATAGACTTATTGACCTTCATGCAGAGAATGACAACATTTGCCACCAGTCAGTATGCAGTTAGTGTATGTGAAATGTAAATTGTCAACAGGTCACTTAGTAATACGTGTTAATATTTCACCTCGGTGAGATGTGTGTTGCTGTACTGTCATACAAGTATTACTGATGTGTTTTACCAAGGCTGACTTCAGTGCCAAATATCAGTTACAGCAGCATGGTATACCACATTCATGTGTACTTTTTTTTACATGTGTACTTTGATATGCTTTTTATGTCAACATATATAGTGTGGTGTTTGCACCAAGAGGGACACATGGTACATCACTTATTACAGTACAAGAATGCATCATACTAAGATATTTGTAGCCTGACATTTGCTGCATTTACTCAGTAGCTGATTATTAACGCCATAATACTGGTCTGTACTTCTGTTTTACTTAAATCTTGTCTCGGCTTCCTATCCATTTGTGCTATACACATACATACATCCTTTTGCATAGTGATAAACATATTGACATTCAGAAACACACACACACACACACACACACACACACACACACACACACACACACACACACACACACACACACAAAAAGAAAATATTTTCAAAAGGCTGACAACACATGACTTGTACCTTGATTTATGTGCATGTTAGCAAAAAGCCTCAAAGCCTCATTTTGCATGTATGTATGTGACATCTGCTATAGCTAGACAACTGTTAGTATTTATATCAGATCATTATTCTGTTTATATCCAAGTCAGTGTGACAGTTCTGTGTAATTGTCATATCCTTTATATTGTTACATACATGCAAAGCATGCATGAATAGTTTCAAACTTTCAATCATTCACAACAAGCAGGTTGCTGCAACAAATGCTTTTTTCATCAATTATAATTATAAAGACTGCACAGGTATCTGAGATTCTTCTCTGTATTACCACATTGTCACAGGTTTATACCCTACCATAACATTAGTATTGTTTCCTTCGTATACATAAGGCATTGAACGCCTTACAATTCTATAACCTGTATGTGTGTTCTAACATCAGTCATGGGGATGTAATTTATTATTTTGATCAGTCCCACAGTGTACTATACATTACATTGGCAGTGTAGCTCCATACACCTTCAACATGGATGTAGCTAGGCATTCTCAATATAGTCATGTGAGTACCATGGTTTACTGAGCATGCCTCAGGAAATGTATAGTGGAAAATGTATCATTAGACTTTATAACTTTATAAACTATTTTATAATTTGTATTAATATAAAACACATTCTTTGCTAACACTATTTTAACTATAGAATAGCCAGTCTATGTTTACAAGTGACAAGAAATGATAATAAAATCTCCTTTTCTGTAGTGCATAGGGAAATAGCTGTGGAGCTGAGTTATTGCTTTACATGATAGGTGGGGAGTGGACTACAGCATACTGCTGGTTACAACATATAACTTTGCAGATGTACATCTGATGTGTAATCACTGCAGTATATATATATATTACCTAATACAATGTATGAACAAGATTATTTGTATAAATAAAACTTTACTGAATTATCACTGTTTGTACACTAATCTACTCATATGTAAATACACTTTCCTTGTTGAGCTTCCCCTACCTCTTAATTATGTTGAAATGATATGCTATTTTTATGTCTATTAGTGATCGTATTTTACTACACAGCTAACCTAAAGTGCAGCAATAGTTTCACATATATTTCACTTGTTAGCTAAGAACAGCTTATCTTTGTTAGAGTTCATTAGAGCTTAACAAACAGGTGGTAAATGTTTGAGTTCATTAGAGCTTAACAAACAGATGGTAAATGTTTCCTGTAATTATTTATCCTTGAAAGGAAGTTAGGTAGTCTGTAGGTGATAAGTCTACTGAAAGAGAAACAGATAAACTTGTTAAAAGTAAAGCAGTAAAGCATAAGAAGTATCCTCCTGTGTGCATAGCTTATTATGTTTCCTTCTTACAGATTTGGAAACGTGTTTATGTTTAATCAAAAGTTGAAAAAGCTTTGAACTTTGTATGAACTAATCCTTTCTTTTTTTCTAAATTTAAGATATAAAAGGAGTTGCATCTGAACATATAAATGAATTTCTTTGTGCTGAGATATTCCAAGTATCATGATACTTTACAATAAAAAATGTATTTGCAGCGAGAATCTTTGGCTGGCTGTGTTATGAATTGAATGGCTGCATTATATTATCTGCTAACAAATATTCCTTTTCAATGTCATTCATGTTACCCTTGCCTTGTACTGGGCTACCCGCTGCCCGCATGTGATCATTTACTGGGGTTGTGTGTATATTCATCCTTTTGTTTATATTGTATTCTTGACGGGTCTATATTAGGAGAATGAAAACTGTACTTAGCGAATCTCAGTTGAGCAACACCCAATGTGCGAAAACTACAAATTTCAAATCCGATAAACAAAACAACTAAAACACGTAAACTGTCACTAAGTGTTTTATGCAGGGGGGCACCCCTACACCCCCACTACCTAAATATACCAACTCCGAGCTCGCACTACATTGAAGTAAAGGGAAGAATTCCCTACAGCGATCTCTGTTCACTCTTGCGATATTTGCGGTTTTCGCACTTTTGGTGTCGTTCAACTGAAATTCGCTCAGTACAGTTTTTATTCTGCTAATATAGACCCATTCTTGACTCACTGTGTACCTGTCCGTGGCTGCTAGCAGATGTTCTGGCCATGAACAGGTGCTGCTGAATGTGTAGGCTTCCTTAGCGGCTTTCATAGTCAATGAGCACTACTACTGATCGAACTAGCAGAAACGGACCACGTAGGCTTAGTGTGATGTGTATACCCATGTTAATGATTCCCTGGGAGTCGTCTTGTTATAGCTGTAAAAGTAAAAGGAGGATGTGGTAATTATTATTTTGTATCTGTTTTTCTTTTGATTACTTTTTAAATTTACTTATATGATTTCATATAATGCTTTTCTGTGCACTATATTATTTAGGCATTGTATCATGCTGTTATTTTATTATTAAGTATGTACCCATGTTTAGGGTTACAAAAATGTCCATGTAAATCACTACTTTCTATCAGTTAAAAATTGTAAATAAAATACATTATTTTTCTATTAGACTGTGAATTAATTATTCAAAATACTTAGGAATTCATAAAGCAAATACCTATTAAATAAGGTATCATGATGATTTATTTGCTTATATTTTACAGAAATGCAGTCTATCAAGTAATGTTTATTGCAGACCACAAATGTCAGTTACTGAAAATTCCGATACATGAACCATCAAAAATTATTAAACTAGTAGATATACACCAAATGTTTTGGATGGCGGTTTATACCCTTTGCACAACTCAATGTGGGAGCTTCTACATCTCCACATCTCTTAATATACTTACTGTATATACTTATTCTGAGGTTGCACATCAACAAACTGACATGAAAAGCTGATTTCTAAATAAAATCACTGTTACCCTTTGAGATGAATCGGTGATATCAAAGAATAGTTATATAAAGAAACTGGTGACGTGGATGCCAAGCCCCACATAGGCAATTGCAAGAGAAGTAAATATCCTACCAAACAAGTGTTAAAATATGTGCACAGTAGCATGTATTCAATAGCTAATCTTTGTGAACAACAAGTCAGCATTTTCATGGTTAAGTTTCAGTAAAACAAAACTTGGAAGATCATTACATTCACCTTAAATGAATGGCTTTTTGTGATAATAATTTTTCAGAATAGTACTGCATTTCATTCTCAGTCTATTTAACTACTAGAAGCAAGTAAAGCTGTCACTTAGTAATGATATAAATCTTTAAATTTGCTGAGATTTCCCTTCCTCTCTCATTTCCCATTGTTTTGCTCTTCCATTCCTTTGTCATATTGTTTAATTTATTTTTCAGTAGAAGTACTGATTATAGGCTGGCACTGTGGTGCTTTAGTAAGCATTCCTGCTTGATATTGTTGATCTCTTTCTCATAAAATGTGTAGTCTTTGGCAAATCACTAAGGATTGAAGTCAGCAAATAATGTGAGACATTTGAGTTTCAGACCTCATATCCTTCAGGAAATGTATGCTAATACAACATCAATTATTCTAGTAACTTTTTTAAGTTACAAGAACAATATGTAAAATCTGTTTCTGATTTTGGGCCTTTATTCCCCAGTGTTTTGGCTCTACTTTTTTCTTTTTTTTTTTGATTTCATGAGCTAAGAGGTTGAGAAGGATGAATTCAGGATAAGAAGCAGTAAATGTGTATGGGAATGTTACTTCATTAAATTGATAACTTAAAAAAAATATTAGGTGTAGCTGAAATAGTGAATGTGGAAGTAGAAATGTGTGGGGATGTTAATCGAAATGAAAGCCAACCACTGCTGCAGTGTTTCACTGATGATAAAAATTTTGACTGAATATCAAAGAAATAACAAACCATTTGTAAGAAATAAAGCTTGGAATGTGGTATATTTTTGGATTTTTGGAAGGATACATAAACATAATGGAATTGCATGGAGTTGATGAAATGGAGCTTTTTCATTCTCAAAAGCTTGCCATCATGTCTATTAAGCAGCAGGTAGCTGAAGTATGAAATAAAATGAAGACTGTCAGTGGACACGTGGACTATGAACACCACCAGCTGGTCTCGATGGAATTCAAGATTCCAAAGTAACTAGGAAAAATTTGTGACTGACTCAGTACTGAAAGGAAAATAAGGATTATATTAAATGTATTTTATGAAAACTAAAATGGCACGGGTCTATATTACAAGATCAAAGAGACTTTTCTTCGAACTCATAATATTCAAACCCAAAACATTGAAAACACTAAACCGTGAATGGCCATGTCTGTAAATTTTTTCCTAGGGAAAAAATTCACTGGGCCGCAAAAAAAACCCCACAAACTTCACAATCCTAATCAAGTTGGGGCCTTTGCCCCCCATATCCTGATGTGGGGGCTGGGCCCCCCAACCCCCCAACTAAATATACCAACTCTGAGATCACTCAACAATGGGGAAAAGGTCAAACTGCAGGAACGGCCAACTGAATTTTTTTCCCTAGGAAAAATTTTCTGGATGTGGCCATTCGCAGTTTAGTGTTTTCGATGTTTTGGGTTTGAATATTACACATTCAAAGAAAAGTCTCTTTGATCGCATAATATGGAACCAATGGCACAATTAACAGGTTTCATAAAATCACACCAAGGAATTGTAACTATGTCTAGATTGTTGTTGTCTGTATTAAAAATGCTATATGGCAGACTTGGACAGATTCTGTGTGATTTGCGTCTATTCTTTTTTTAATTGGGTTTCTAATACCGTAATGGGAATGGACCCCATTCCTAAGTCAAACTGTAATTAAAGTTCATAAAATTAGTATTGTTTCATTCTTTGATGTTAGCCAGAAATGCTTTTCACAGCACCCATAATCTGCCCAGTGCTGACTCCTTCTGCAATAGATACAGAGTTACATGTATCGGTAACATATCTGGTAACATATCTAAGTATGATTGTAAATTCTTTTTATAAGACTTGTTGCTCCTACTACTATTGAAACTATCTGTGCATCCTTCTTCCACATTGCCCTCATTTCTGCCTGCAAATTCTAGTATGGTATGACTTTGTGTCTCTCTGTAGGTAATGCACTGTAGTCACTGGGTATAGCAATTTCAATGATCAATGCTCTTTTGTCTTCTTTTTATGGATTACTATCTCTGGTTTTCTCACATCTAGTTTTTGAACTGTTGGTAATGGGTGATCCCATGTGATATAAACTTCATCATTTTCTATAATGCTTTGTGGCTCATGTTTCCAATGTTTTTCAGCTACTTCAGTGTTATAATGTCTGCATAATTCACAATGCAACAGTCTTGCCACATTATTATGCTTTTCAGTATACAGTCCTTCTGCCATTAGTATATTACAACCAGCAACAAGATGTGCAGCTGTTTCCAATTCTGTTTCAATGCCTACATTTGTCTGTTTCTCTTACATATTCAATGGACTTTGTAAGTCAAAGTGTACATAATCCACTATATTGGGTCGCCAATATTAGACTTTCATCTTTTGATTTAAATTTGCCTATCTTTTTGCCTGTTCAATCCTGATCAACATGGGATTCTTCCAGGAGTTTTTCTATACTTCCAACTATATTTATACATTTTTCATATTTCTTGCCTTCTCATCTGATCCACCACCTTATTATTTACTTCTGGTTTGATTTTCATTCCCTCTTGACACTGATATAATTCTGCTAAACTAAGCAGGGATCTCATCTTAGACTTATTTTCCTCATGTTTTTAAAACTTTCACTACATTTGGGACTTGTTAAGTCAGCAGATATGTATGCAGTCCTATGATTGCAGATCTATACATGTAATCAATTTCAAGGTTATGAAAGGTTTTCAAGGTTATATGGAATTTTATAACTAAATTTAAAAAGTAATCACCAGATGATTGATATATATATATATATATATATATATATATATATATATATATATATATATATACATATATTGCAATAGTTCCACCAGGCTTTTGATTTATTGTGTAAAATGTATGCCTTTCTATTGTAATATTTGTTTGAGGGTTACACGTTTCTCTAAATGTATGCTTTAAGCACTCTGGGTCTTCCTGCATGTCATTCTGTGTCACAATATGACAGTTCTCCCCCTACCCTGCACACACAGCAGGTGTATACACAAATGAAAGTTCTCACTCAGTGGCCTCTGAGCCAGCTAAATTGGGAACTATAAATGCTCTTGTACATGCATCTTTATCAGAAAATGGAACCTGTATGGAAATATCATATTCTTGCTCAAACACTCATCAGTGCACTGCAATATTATTATCAAACACCAGCAGTTCAGGTCTATGAAATCACTCTGCCATAACAACAAATTTCTTTTAAACATAAGTATAGACCTGGTACTTGTAATATTGCTCAAATGCACAACAATCTCTCCAAAAATGCTTTATTTTAACACTGAAAATATACTGAATGATGCAGACACTCCAGACACTTCAGAAAATCTTAGTTACTGTGAAAAAGTCATACATAGTGAAAAAAGTCATACATATTAGCCTTTCTGAACATTTTAAACACTTTGGAGATTATTACAAACACTTTAATTATTATGATGCTATTTCAGACATTTTGAACATCTCAGAAATTATTTTGAACACTTTGAAAGCTATGCATCATGTTTGTTGACTGAAAATCATTTGACCATCTGATTTTTAATATTGTTGTTAAAATCCATTTCCCATTAAACATAATTTTATTCTTTCATTCAATATAACCCATATAACATAAAATAACTCTTATCTAGTCTTTTAACACATTCCTTGCATCTGTTCTTATAATATCTATATTTAATCATATCCATGTTTATTTTATCCACTTCTTTTACATCTTTAAAAACATCTTCTTTACATATTTTTCTCCATAACTTTTTTACATTTTAAAAAACACACTTTCCATAATTTCTGCTTTTTGACAATATCAACATATTCTATTACTTTGCTTTTTATATGGCATATTTCCTTTTACTGGTAATTTATATATTACCAGTCTCCACAAAAAATCCTGATATTCTGCTTTCTGATTACCCCATTTGCTTATTATTTTTATAGCTTTAATTTTTTTCATCTGTCAGATTTTCCCATGGTTGTATATAAATATGTTTTAGCATTACATTCTTATACCATACTGTTCTATCTTTTTCTATATCATAATTTTTTTATTTTCCACAAAAATATTTTTTTCTTGGTAACATTTCTTCATTTATCCACTCTTTTTCTCTTTTACCCTTTTTTATCATACCCCAAATGTTATCATACTTATATAATTTTACTTCTAATCTCTTATCTTTTTAATGTATCCACTTTAACATTTTGTACAAATTTAATGACCAGCATACACCAGTGGGTTACTTAACCTTAAATGTCCTTTATTTACATACAAAACTTCTCTTTTTACTGGGCTTAATCTAGAACCCCCATATAAATGAAAAAAAAACTGCAATAATTGCTTTTCAAATACTGTTGGCAATATAAATACACTTGCTAAGTATGGTATTTTCCCATCAGTACTGAATTTATCAAATAAACCTTTTTTTCTGAATGATAATTTAAACGTTATCTAGAAAAGACATGTTTGCTTTATTTCTTTTATTGTTTTTCCACTGAAATCTTTTTTTCTCATTTTCTGAGTTGCTTTGGAATACTACCTGGGTTTCATGATTTTTGGAAATTATTGTAACTGAGATCATCATGAAGTTTTAAGACTAGTTGTTCTCTTTTTTATTTCCAATTGAAATCTGCTTGCATCTTTATTTTTAAATGTTATACCTAACACAGAAAATGCTTTCATTGTAAAATATATACTCCTGATCTTTACTATATCACTTAAATCTTTACTTTTCTCTTTATTTAAAGCCATTCATATCATCTCTAAACACTCATTTGTGCAAATTATTACTTTTCTTATACAAATGTTGTTTTTTGCAATTATTATGCCATCTGCATATGTTAACAGAACTAGAATTCTTAACCCTTTAGGTGTTATATAACCCACCTTCTTCATTTTGTAATTTATTTCACATACTATCATATTCATAACTAATGCAAAGACTATACAATTCATTGGGCATTCGTGTTTTACACCACTCTTCATATGTACCTCTTGGCTTAACCAGACATTTGCAAGTATTTTTATGTTATTATTACTATATGCTGACATACATAATTTCCTAACTTTCTCATTTATTCTTTTATTATTACCCATAAGATTTCATATCTAATTGTGTCACATGCCTTTTTGCTTCTTCTTTTTGTTCATAATATAATCCAGGATTTCTCTATCATTAATAATTCTTGACAACCCTTCACCTTTTTACTATATGAGCTATATTACATATTTCCCATTTTAGTTTCATATCTCTTTTGAGTTATTTTCATAAAAAATCTTATAATCATAACTATTCAATATTATTGGTCTCCAGATTTTTAATTCACTTCTATCTTCCTTCTTCCATATGAATTTAAGTATTCCTATATAACTCTTCATACATAAAACCTTCATTTAACCATTCATTCAAAATCTTTAAAAATATTATTTTTTGCCAATCTCTTAAATTTTTTAAACATTCCATACCCTAATCCATCTTATATTTACTTCTAATATTTTATCTAGCTCATTTAAGAAATCTCCTTTTCCAACTCTTTATTTTATTTTGCTGTTAACTTTTTTATTTTACACATTTTTTTCAATACCTCTTTTTTTCTTTAAACATTTCTTGTACATTTTGTACTACACTATTCACAATATTTTCCTGAGTTCTTTCTATTTCTAATTTTACATTTTTTATTTCTCTCTTTACACTACACCATCTTTTACTAATCTGCTTAAGTAACTTGATACTTCTCTTTTTTCTTATAAAAATCTTGTTTTTTTTTCCATGATTTCTTGCTATCATTATGTTCTAAATCTTCCAATGCACCATTATATGCTCCTTTATATTTTACTTTTTCTACTTTTCTCATATCATATTGTCACTGTAAAAAACATTTTTTTTATATTTTTCCTTAAATATCACCCCCCTTCAGACCAATTTTCATAAAATGTTCTCATAGTAATATGATCTTTTCATAACTACTTTACTAATCTTTTCTGTTCCTCATTCCATGCTTTCTCTATTATCCTTTTTATTCCTTTGTCTATTTTTATATATATTTTTTTTCATTTATCTCTACCCATATTGAAAGATGATCAGAAAATCCTGATTCAATTATCTCCTTCTACTATAACTAAACCTTCTGATACTATAAAATAATCTATTTCAATTCTATACATAACCCCTTTTGTAAGACCATGAATTTTTGTTCCAAAGTTTTAACTTACCACATCTTACAACTTCTTACTTTTTTCTGATATTTCCTGTCTTTTTATGCTTGCCTCTTAAAACACAATTAAAATCTCCTGTTATTATAATGATCATATTTATCACTACATAGTCTAAAATCTGATGAAATAGGCTTTCCCTTTCTTTGCAGTTAATATAAGCATACAATGTTATAATTCTATAGACTTGTTCTTTCCATTTTAAATCTACAATGGTTAATCTTCCCATGTTTGCTAAAAGTACATCTGATATATGTATGTATTATTTATTTTATTTGACATTTGTTGACTGGGTGTGTCCGACTGAGCAAAAGCCTTTTTTTCAATGGAAGCCCAGGGAGAAAAGCTTCACATTATCACTAATGTTTAATAACATACAAACAGTCATGTAAAGTACACACAGAGAGTAGCATACAGTAAATAACACTGTAAGTGGCAGTAGGCCTATGAGCACTTTACAAAAAATAGAACAGTGTGAAGAAGCAATGAGCATGATATTATAAGACAATTTAAGACACAAAACAATAGTTCAGTTATTAATATATTTACACAAAATCAATATTAAATACAAAATAAATTAAATCAATTAAGTAAAGAGAGAGATTTTTCTATGATAATAAGTACATAGTAAGCATCAAAACAGTTGCAGTAGAGTTGACAATGAGTAGTATCAGTAAAGTAAGGTAAGCCCTGTTAAGGTTGTTAGGGATTAGCTAGGAGTTATAGTTATAGGTTGAGGTACTGAGAAGATGTTTTACAGCTTTTTTGAATTCATGCTTTTTATGGGGTCTGATGTCAGAGGGTAATATTACATTTTGGATGGGGGACTAGCTATATAAGTTTTGTCCATTTTTTGGGGGGGAGGGCTTAAAGATTAAAAAGGAGCAGTATGTCAGTATATTTCTGTATTTATGTAGAATATGGCTATTCCAGAACATTTCTCATTTCCCAAATCCCATATTATCTTTCCTCCACATGGTTTCTCTGTTTGTAATCTTTAATTTGCTAAAAATATTATGTCTTCTAATATAATTACATCTACATCACATGCATTACATCACTCCAAAATTCCTATTCTTATTATTATATTCTTAATACTATTCACATTTACATAAAGCATTGTAAAATTTTCATTTTCCCTTTTTACTTAGATTCATGGGGTTCATAAATTTATAGCTAATTACTGGACTAGTTTTCTTATCAGACTATTGAAAGCCTAACCAATTTCCTTTCCAAAGGTAAGAATCAAACACTGTACCTTGTGTCTGTGAGTCAAATACCTTAACAATTATACCAAGCCACAATCTTTAGCTTTACATATTCATTTATTTCCATTTCCTTTCTTTAATTCTGTACTTATCCCTTTAAATTTTATTTTTCTGTCTTTTACCCTTTCCCCAACAGAATTCTTTTTTCCCTTTTACTACCTCCCAGTTTACGTCTTCTTCATCACTTATTTCAGAAACTTTTTCTATATCCAGTTTGATTTTTTCTCATCCAACTTTTCTTCTATTTCTACTTTTAAAAGTTCTTCTCTTTGTTACTTTTCTTCTCTTTCTTTTTCCTTACTGTTATTTTCAGTTTTGCAATGCATCCATAAATATCCAACTTTATTACATTTTAACATTTCAATTCGCATTTTTTGCATCATGTTCATTTTCCCACAAACATAACATTTCTTTTGCACAGTTACTTATCAAATGTCCTTCTTTTCAACAACAACAACAAAAAAGCATGTTTTGGGTTGTCCTCAGTATTTTAAAACACTCGTATTCCCCTCCACATTTATTATGCTTGGTATATTTATAATTTTTTATCTTTCTATTTTTAACACAATATTAAAATCCAACCACACATCTGTAAATCCCTTCTGCCATAAACTTTTGCAATGTCCAAACTTCTTTACATAAAGCTTTCAAATGTCCTTTCAATGTCTCGCTTACTACCTCTGTTCAAAACTGTACACAAAGCTTCTTTTTGTTTCCCTGTTAAATACTTTCATCACATAAAGATTCAATGGGGAATAGTCTTTCTTTTTTTTTTCATATCCTCCAAAAAAAAATTTCCATAGAAAAAACAGTCTCAAATAAAATGTCACAAAATGCCTCTGTTAATAAGACTACATGCTCTTACCTCATTTGCTTTTACACCCAAAGGACCTATTAAATTGTCTCAAACTTCATTCTTGTCCACATCTTTGTTTTTCTTTCTTTGAATCCTTACTGCATACTTCTGTTTTTTATTTTCTTCTGCATTCTTTTCTGCTGCTCCACTTTTGCCTTCTTTTACTTTCTCTGCATATGTTTTCTTTTCCACATTACCACCATTCTTCAGGATTGTCTCTGCACCCTCCTTTTATATTTTCTCCATAATGTCCCCCAGGAAACAAATCTATCATTTCCTAGCTCACTCTACACTACCATTTCTTTATGTAAATCGTCCCACAACCCTCCCGACTGAAGGGCTGTAATTATACATCCATAGTTTGCTGAGTCATCTCCATCAAACAGGTTTCTTTGAAATATTTCCTCAGAAGCCTGCACACATTCTCCAGTCTCAATATTTGCTTTCTCCTTCATTTCTTTCACTATGTCATCATCTCCTTCTCTCTCCATCTGCCTCCCTGTTTCTCCAGGCCACCTCTGCAAATGGAATTCAAACAGGAAGTGTTCCCCCAAAATGGGTCTCACGCACAACAATAATGAGTAGGGGAAATTCCTTGATGTCCTGTACAAATTTCCTGCTAGTGGTATAAATACCACATCTGGTCTCCCCTGAAAAGAGGCCTGCACCTTAGTGGGACTAACATGATCAACAAAGGATAAATAAAATAAAATAAAACAATAAATAAAATAATGTGAACCATGGGATGTGTAAAGATAATCTAACACCAAATGGGATAAGTTAATTCAAGCACCAAAATGGAAATTGGCTAGGCTTAAAATGACCTGCAAGGGCAGCTAGCCTAGTACTTACTTATGACTCAATGAACCTATATATTCAGAGGCTGATACTATGCAGCGGTCACTAAGTCTATTAAGTGCTTAGTAAAATAAACACACTGAATTATTATAGGTTCATAGGTTCATACTAGGCTATCTGCCCTAGGGCATTTATAAGTCTAGCCAGAGTGTGTTTGGCTTTTGCCACCCATTTTAAATTAATTTTGCTATGCCCTTTTTCGAGGTTAGTATACTGTGCCTTTGTCTAACAGTGACACAGAAGTGATACCCGGGGTAAACCTACAATCTCCCATCCACTCATCAAGATTCCTCTTGAAGAGAGTCAATGAGGGACTTTGCCTAACCTGGACTGGGATTTTATTCCAGAGTGAAGGGAGCCTCTGGGTTATGAATCTGTCCCTCCAGCATGTCCTATTTATTTCAGTGCTGAGGTTCAAGTCTCTTGAGTGCGTGGCTCGATGGGATTTGGATTTTCTGAGGTGCAGCATGTCCATTAATTCCGGGTTGGACATGGCTTTATACGTCAGGCACAGATCGCCTCTAAGCAGGCGGTATGCCACTGAGTAGAGCTGGAGTTTTTTTAACCGGGCAGCATATGGCATCTGTTTGAGCCCTTTGATCCTCTTGGTGAGGTACTTTTGGGGTCTTTCCAGTTGCTGCAGGTGTCTGGTAAGGTACATCCCAAAAGGGGCATTGTACTCAATTATGGGCCTGATGAGGGATGAGTAAAGAGGCACGATGACCTCCTCTGATCTATATGTGAATCCCTTCATGATTAGGTGGGCTATATAAAATGTTTTTCTAACCACTTTGGCCACGTGGTTGTCAAATGAGAGATTGCTTTCAACTTGGGTCCCCAGGTCCCTAATTACTTCTTCTGTACTTAATGGATTACCACCTATGTGGTAATTTGTGGGCACTTTGTTTTTGCCAAAGGGGATGACTATACACTTTTTGGTGTTTAGCTTGAGGCCATAGCTCTGGCACCAGTTGTCTGTTTCTATGAGGCCCTTTTGGAGGATGCTTGTGTCGGCAGGAGAGTCGATTATGGTGCCCAGTTTGCAGTCATCTGCGAACGTGGTCAGCCACAGTCCTTCCATGTTGGCCTGTACCTCCAAAAAATATATACCGAACAAGAGAGGTCCCAGGACTGAGCCTTGTGGGACGCCACTTGTAACTGGTTTGGAGTCTGACATGGCTCCAGCAATTCTAACCATGTGGGTTCTGTCCTTGAGCCAGTTTGCAACCCATCTAGTGACATAGGGGTTTAAATTTAAGCTGGTGAGCTTATCTTTAATGCCTGAGTGGGGTATTATATCGAAGGCTTTTGCGAGGTCCAGGTAGGCTGTGTAGACCACCTTCCCCTCGTCAATGTCCTTGGTGACTGTTTCAAAGAAGTCGACCAGGTTTAAGAGGCAGGATCTGCCCTTAACAAAGCCAAACTGGGTAGGATCCAGTGTCTGTAGGTCCCCAATATCTTTATTTATGAGGTCCATGATGATCCTTTCCATAGCTTTGCAGACCAAGCTAGTCAGGCTTATGGGGCGATAGTTTCCAGGATCCATTGAGGCACCACCTTTGTGGAGAGGGACCACTGTTGCTGTACGCCACTCTTTGGATACATATCCTGTAGTAGGGCTGAGATTGAACAGTAGTTTTATGTTTGGGTTTAGCTCTTCTTGGAGTTCATGTAGGACGCAGCTCGGGACACCGTCTGGTTCCACTGATGCTGTGTTTTTTGCTTTGGAGAGGGCAGGTCTTACCTGGGCATCTGAGATGCCAGGGGGGCAGCACTCTGCTGGGATAGATATTTGCCCTTTTGGTGGGGGGGGGAGAAGTGTGCGCTGAACCTGTCAGCTAGCATGTTGGCAATGTCTGTGGGTTCGGTGTATTTTTTGTCATTTTGGACTAATTCTGATCTTATCTGGGAATTCCCACTGAGGTTACTAACATAACTAAAGAAAGCCTTGTGATTATCCTTAGTGTCCTGTGAAATTTTTCTCTCAAAGCTGGCCTTAGACGATTTTATGAGTGCCCGTAGTTTTTTGCTAATACTGATCAGAGATGCCATCCCTCTTTGGGATTTTGCTCTATCATGTAGTAGCTTCCTCCTTCTATTGTATAGTTTGTTTATGGCTGGGGTCCACCAGACAGGATGTCTGCCTTTGGAGGATTGGGCCTTGGTTTTATTTGAGACTGCATGATCCATGCATTCCTGAATGTGTTCATAGAATGCATTTATAAAGGATTCTGCAGTCTGGGCCGTATTTTCCACAGGCCCGGGGGCTTTGAAGGATTCCACCTCGGTTTTGAGGAGTGTGAAATTTGCTTTAGAGAATTTTTTCAATGTGGTTTTCTGGGCAGGGGTTGGGGTCGGGATGTGAATATCCAGTGAGATTAGTTTATGGTCTGATCTTACCAGTGAGGGATACACTTCTGGTCTGGAGCATAAAGTCCCCATGTTGGTGATGATCAGGTCCAGTATATTTTCCCCTCTTGTGGGAGTTGTAACAAGTTGTTCCATAACATTTGAGTTTATAAATTCTAGGAACCTTTGGGCTAGGTGTTGGAGCTAGAGTAATGCTCCCAGTCTATGTTTGGGTAGTTGAAATCGCCCAGTATAATGGTGTTTGGAGAGACCTTCATATTTTCCAGTGTTCTCAGGAAGGCCGAGTGGGGTTCCTGGGTTTGGGAGGGTGGTCTGTAGCAGGCTATAAACTGGAAGGCAGTTTTACCCACTGTTAGTTGCACATGGATAGTCTCTGATGGTTCATGCTGTGCCACCAACCTGGAGGTGTGGGTATCTTTGACGAATATTGATACTCCCCCCTCCTTTTGTGGTTCGGTCCAAGTTTTGGGGCCGAAAAGCATGGTATGAGGTATAACCTGGTAGTGCTGGGGTGCTCTCAGGAGCCTTGAACCAGGTTTCTGTTACTGCACAGATATCGATGTTCTCCATGCTAAGGAGAATTTTGAGTGCGTGCATCTTGAGGTTTAGACTTCTGGCATTGAGTAGCATTACTCTTAGTTTCTTATCCCTTGTGATACCTATGGAGGTGGGTTTATCTTTTGAGCCTTGCCTAAAAAAGGCACTATGGGGGTAGCAAGTGCCTTTGCCAATATCCAAAAGTGCAGGGGTGACAGGTGCAAGCCGTCCCTAGCGAAGCATCGTGGGTTGTCGAGCATGTCATCCCAGGCTGACAGGCATTGGATCCCCTTTGAATGACACAAATACTTAAGCCAGTTGTTGAAACTGATCATCTTGTCTTCATACTGTGGCATCATTCTTGGTGAGGGTAAGATGCTACTCAAGGTCAGGGTCATACCGGCCTGGGCTACATGCTCAGAGAGCTCCCCTATGTCTCTTTTCATGTAGTCCAGGGAGATACGTCTCAGGTCATTCACACCAGCATGGACAATGACTGAGTCATATTTGTGCTTGCCTTGGAGTGACCTGAGTGCTTGTGTTATGTGGCGGATCCTAGCGCCCGACAGGCAGCTCACCGTGACCTTCTCCTTGTTCAGCCTGGTGAGCGTGACGTCAGTGTGCCTGACGATAGAGTCACCTGTTACAAGTGTATCAGGTGTGTTGTTTATCCTTAAGGACTGTGACTGTTTGGCACACTGGCTTTGTGAGCTATGTGTTGCACGTGTTTTGTTTTGGGTTAGCGGTTGCTTGGGTGTCTGCTTTGGAGGTCTCTGCTACTTAGGCAGATTTTTATTTAGAGCCTCCGAGTATGTTTTTGTGTGTTTATGTGTTTGGTTTGCTGTCGTGGTAGGTCTATGTGAGACTGGAATTGTAGTGAGTGTGGTTTCCTTCTCCTCCTGACTGGTTATGCCAGTACTGAGTTGAGAGAGCTTAGCCTCCAGTTTGGCTATATGGTTGCATCTCTCACATGTGTTGGAATTTGCTGGGAGGAGGAGAGGGTTGTCTGTGTACATGAGGCAGTTGTAACATTGCCTCAAGATTCCCAGATTCACCAGCTGGACCGGAGAGGAGATTGACAACTGACATTTGGACATGCTAGAATAGCATTGGGAATTTCTTTATAATTGAAAAAAAGGGCCAATGGGGAACAAGGTACTCAAGGGGAGTTTGTGAGGGTGTAGTGCTTTTAATTTTTTAGTGCTGACTTATATAATTGCTTTAGTGAGCAAGTGCCAGGTAACTTAAATGCAATGTGTTACAGGTAACTTAAATGCAAAAACGACAAACAGTAACTTTCTTTCAAGTGAAACAGGGAAATAAGTACAGTAAGTAATGCAGATATCACTAGGGATCCACAGAAGCACTGAAAAGACACGTTTTAGGTGGAATTAGCTTTTTGGGGAAATAACAAGCAAACAAACAACAAGCATACAAACAAAGCTAGATTCAGCAGGCCTGGATCTAGTCTATGCTACAGCAAACAAGGTGTACCAATTACAGTAAAAAGCAGTTCAAATATGCAGGCACTATAAGCCTTTAACCAGAAATTCCCAGCTCAGAAGGGCAGAGTCCAGCCTCTCCTCCCACAAGAGTGCAGACCACGAACCCTCTTAATGAAAAATAACTGGCCTGAAGCCCAAGTGCTTAAACCAGAACTAATACACTTTTAGAATAACAGACACTGAGCCCTCAATCAGCAGTTCCCAACTTAGAAGGATGTAACCTACCTGTTCTGCCACCACAGTGCAGGCCATAAACCTTCCTAATGTAAAACAACTGGTCTGAAGCCCAAGTGCTTAATCCAAAAGACTTAGAATGATAGCTACACTTTAATCAAGTTACTACCAAGCAGTAATAAATACAACTGAATACTTTAAAGAATGCCTGGATTAGTGCTCAAGTTATACAAACAAAGCTAGATTCAGCAGGCCTGGATCTAGTCTATGCTACAGCAAACAAGGTGTACCAATTTCAGTAAGAAGCAGTTCAAATATGCAGGCACTATAAGCCTTTAACCAAAAATTCCCAGCTCAGAAGGGCAGAGTCCAGCCTCTCCTCCCACAAGAGTGCAGACCACGGACCCTCTTAATGTAAAATAACTGGCCTGAAGCCCAAGTGCTTAAACCAGAACGAATACACTTTTAGAATAACAGACACTGAGCCCTCAATCAGCAGTTCCCAACTTAGAAGGATGTAAGCTACCTGTTCTGCCACTACAGTGCAGACCACAAACCTTCCTAATGTAAAACAACTGGTCTGAAGCCCAAGTGCTTAAACTAAAAGGCTTAGAATGAGTTACACCAAGCAGTAATAAATACAATTGAGTATTTTTAAGATGACACAAAAGCAAAATAAAGTAGGAAGAAATGCAAATACAGTAAAAGCAGATAATTTTTTTTTAAGTGGAAAGAGAGAAAGGAGTAGCAGAAACTAAGCTGATTGGCCTTCTCAAATGTTCTCCCTGTACTGGGTCGAATGAGGTAATGACACTAGACTGGGAGGAGGGTCCCAGATCAAATTTACACTAGGGGCGGGCAACTGCAAAGCCACCAACTATAAAAACACTATACCAACAGGAAGGGAGGGTGGGAAACAAACTGCAGAAATGTATCTCACAGCTGAAAAGCAGCAGTGAGCCTTTAAATGAAAGTTTTAAACAGCTAAAGGAGCCTCTAGAAAAAAGAGTTTAACTGCAACAAGTTATCAGAAATAAACAACCCAAAAGATGCTTAATAAAAGTGGACAATTTCCAGTTAATACCTCACACACAGTGAAACTAGCTAGAAAAATACACAGTACACAAAGTGCTATAAATAACAAAGAAATAAAGAACAAAATAAACAAAAACAGGATACTTAATGTTATATATTATAGCTCCGAGTTTCCTCAGTGTCCTTCCTTCGATCAGTTCAGTGTGAAATGGCAGAACACTCACAACTGAATTTCTTAGGTAACAGAAAGTTGAAACCTGAGACAGCTTTTAAGAAAGAAATCTCAAAAGAACCAATGAGGTGCTTAGTCTAAGCTGTAGTCCAGGTGACCTCAGTCAGCCAATGACCTCAAACAATTCTCTCTCACTGAAATGCCTGATGGCTTTGGCTAAACCAAGATGTCCCTGAATATGTGCTCAGACACACAGCCTCCACAAACACTAGGCCCAAATACAAGCCTGAATATGGAAATGCTACAAATATCCCCACTACTTAGAACAACTGCAGAAATGTATCTCACAGCTGAAAAGCAGCAGTGAGCCTTTAAATGAAAGTTTTAAACAGCTAAAGGAGCCTCTGGAAAAAAGAGTTTAACTGCAACAAGTTATCAGAAATAAACAACCCAACAGATGCTTAATAAAAGTGGACAATTTCCAGTTAATACCTCACACACAGTGAAACTAGCTAGAGAAATACACAGTACACAATGTGCTATAAATAACAAAGAAATAAAGAACAAAATAAACAAAAACAGGATACTTAATGTTATATATTAAAGCTCCGAGTTTCCTCAGTGTCCTTCCTTCGATCAGTTCAGTGTTATAAATTTACTAGTGTTTTCCCTATTTTTCTGTAAGGGCTAGACAGAATAATTTAGGTACAAATGTATGACTGCCCTCCAATTAAAAAAATGCTAACTTTGAAAGCAGTCAGGGTATTGATTTGTTTAACATAAAGACAGTGCCATTTTATGGTGGAGCAGTGGTGCAGGGGATAGCATTGTGATGTCAGAGCAAGAGGTTTTCTGGTTTGAATCTCGGCTGGGGTGCCTTCTGTGCAGAGTCTGCATGTCCTCCCTGCATTCACGTGGTTTTCCTCCAGGTGTTCCAGTTTCCTCCTACATTTATCTATTTAACCAGACATCTCACACACCCACTTAAACAACATGTTTATAAAAGAACATGCAGCCTTTCCAAGTTTAACAAAGAAATGTTCATTACTAACCTATCATCTTTTCACTGGAACTTCCTAAAACTCCTCCCCTTAGATGATGCTGTAAATGAATTCAGTACAACTTTCCTGAATATTCTAAATAGCCTTGCACCACCTAGAAGGAAGAGGCTAACAACAAGTATAATACAATCTGGCTATCCAAAAAGAGTAGAATGGTAATGCAGGACAGTGAAAAAGCATGGAAAAAATGGCAAACATGTAAAATACCGTGATACGTTAAAAACGTCAGAATGCTTCACAAGTGTACTAAAAGGCAAATTAACTAAGAAAAAATATACTATAATAACTTTCATAAAAATAATAAACACAACCCTAAAACATTCTGGACAACCATTAAAGAAATGTTACATCCTGTTCATAAGTTAAACCCAAACCCCTCTCCCAATAACTCGTCACTCAAAACCACAATACAGTTAAACTCTTGTTTCACAAATAGTCTAGCATCTCTAACCAAGGATTCCCCAACACCTAATCCTAACCATGCCCAGCAGCCATATATCACCACATACACTTTCACCTTCAAATCTTTGCCCACATCCTATATAAAACTACTCAAACCATGCTCTACTTCAACTAATGACCTCCCTAGTGAATACCGTAATACAACAGCTGACTCGGTCCTTGTAAGTAGGTCAGTCCAAGAATCCCATGTTCCTTCTCTCTAGAAATGTTACTCACTATCCTTCTACACAAAAGATTAAATTCAGCAGACATTACTAACTTTAGACCTATGGAAATCTTATCCTTCCTCCCAAAATATTTGAAAAATGTATTCAAAAACAATTGCTAAACTATCTCCTGCAGGAAGAACTCCTATTCCTCATACAACATGGCTTCCATCCTTCCCATAGTGCCAACAGTGCAATTCTAACCTAATACAGATACTGTTAATAAAGCTAGAGATAATGACAAACTAGTCTCCTACTTATTCTACTTATTTCTAGACTTGTCTAAATCTCCCAATACAGTTTGGCACATTAAACCTCTACTTCAGATGTCCTCATTACGTCTTTCTCAGCCCACCCTTCTGTGGTTCAGATATTACCTATACAGCAGGTATCAGTCAGTAAAATGGCACTGTACCCTCTCTTCATACCGCTCAGTCACCACCGGTGCACCACAAGCCTCTCTGCCTGGTCCCTCCCTGTTTAACATTCTCACAGCACATTCCACATGACCACACAACAGGCCTGCCTAATACACTACACAGATGACTCCACACTCATTTGCACATTCGACAATGTGGCACACCTCAAATATTGCTCAGGAAGCTTTAACGGGAACTGAAACAGGGTTTTGTAACTCATAACTCATGCTCAACCCTAAAAAACAACTACTACTTTTTCTCCAATCCATCTCCCATTTAAAAAACAAAATTTAAAGTCCTCTGTTTTGATAATACAACCATCAAAGTCACTTCTCTTAGCAAATTATTATGGATGATAGTGGATGATGATCTTAACTTCGACCTGCATATACAAAATTGCACAAAAAATCATCAAAAATGAGGGGTGCTTTATAGAGCCAACCACTTTCTCACTGACACAACTAAACCTACACTTCCCATTACTTATCTGCATTCCATACTTCCTTATGGTGCATCCACCCTTACTAACCTTCAGACTTCACAAAAATCAAAACTTGAACGATGCTATAACAAAGTTGCTAAATTTGCAGCAAATGCCCCTTTTATAACCCACCACTGTGTAGCACTAAAAAGCCTAAATTTGTTAGAACTACCCCATCAACTAACATATTCAAAGCTTCTTACCATCTATGAAGTTAACAGAATCGATCTGCTTCTACAGCACTAAAAAGGATTCTACACAACTATGTTCCTAGTCAGTCATTACGATCCAGTGACCAAAACTCCTGTCTTCCAGAAACCTATCAAATCTGCTGGGCATTGCCTATTCTCATACCATGTTGCTAAGGCCTGAAACACCTTCTCTCTATCAGGTCAATACCTATCTCCCATCCCTCAACACCATTGTCAAAAACATGTAATCCAAAAGCTGCCTCTGTTTTTTTCTCAACACCAGGATAAACTATATCCCTAAATGTGGACAAATACCTATTCACAACTTACCTCTCCTTATTCTTCCTTCTTCACTCACTTCCATACTTCTATCAATTTCTCTCACCTGGCTTTCACTCTAAATATGCCATAAGCCTGTTTTTCTCTCTCTTTCTATTAATTCCTGTTTATATTATACTAACTTAACCTTTAATTTCTCTATAAACTGGCTATAATTTCTCTAGGTATTAAATCATTGTCATATAACTTGTATATATTCTTAACCAGTGTTTTTATATTATGTCTAATGTAGTATACTTACTTAAAATGTATTTTTGTATTATTTTTAAGGACTGCAAAATTATTATTCTTAAAATGTTTTGTAATATGTTGAGGTTTTTTCCTCAGGACTTTGCTGAAAATGGGGTCCATGGGGTCCTATCTAGTCAGAATTTCCTGGTAATCAAATATCAGTAAGTGAGTAAATAATTTGAATAGATATTTAACAATTTATTTATTTAAGTCAGGATGATACTTAAAATAATTGCAAGTAATAATTGAAAATGATAGCTTTTGTGACACAGTGAACTTGATTGACTTCTTTGAGGTAGTCACCAAAGCTGTAGACAAGGGTAAGGTGGTTCACACAGCCTATCTTGACCTCGCCAAGGCTTTTGACACCATTCCCCAATCTGGAATTACAGCTAAACTCACTAAACTTGGTATAAATCCCTACATCACAAGATGGGTTGCCAACTGGCTCACTGACAAAACCCACACTGTAAAAGTTGCAGACTCCAAATCTGACTTCAAACCAGTGACAAGTGGAGTACCACAGGGTTCAGTCCTGGGACCTCTACTGTTTGGTATCTACTTCTCTGAAGTACAGGCTAACATAGAGGGCCTCTGGCTAATGAAGTTAACAGATGACTGCAAACTAGGAACCATAGTTGAGTCCCCAAATGATGTGGACATCCTACAGAAGGGCCTCACTGAGACAGATGCCTGGTGTCAGAGGCATATGGCCTCAAGATCAGTGCCAAAAAGTGCATTGTCATCCCCTTTGGTAAAAACTCTGTACCCATGAACTACCACATAAACGGCAGTCTACTTAATGCCGAATGTATGATAAGAGACCTTGGGACCCAGGTGGACAGTAGTCTCGACTTTGATAATCACATCGCTACAGTAGTCAGGAAATCCTTCTGTGTGGTACACCTCATCACAAAAGGGTTTTCATCCAGGAAAAAAGAGGTCATTGTTCCCCTCTACACTGCACTCATTAGACCCATTATAGAGTACAATGCCCCTTTTGGAATGCACCTCACAAGACATCTGCAGCAGCAGGAAAGGCCACAGAAGTACCTCACAAAGAGGATTACTGGTCTCAGACAGATGCCCTACACTGACCGTCTCAAAAAACTCCAGCTTTACTCTGTAGCATATCGCCTACTCTGAGGAGATCTCTGCCTAAGATATAAAGCTATGTCAAACCCAGAGCTGTTGGATATGCTACACCTAAAGAAATCCCAATCTCTCCGAGCTACACGCTCTAGGGACCTAGACCTTGTCACCACAATAAACAGGACATGCTGGAGGGACAGATTCCTGTCCCAGAGACTTCCTATACTCTGAAACAAGCTACCCAGCTATGTTAAGCAAAGTTCCTCATTAGCAGTCTTCATGAAAAATCTTGATGAGTGGATGGGATATAGGAAATACACCCCGAGGATCACTTCAGTGGCTCTGCTCGACAGGGGCACAGGAAAATAACTTTCTCGGGTGGCGTAAGCCAGGGAACCTTGCTGGCAAGGCTTACTTAGGCCCTTGGGTCGGTAGTCTAGTATCTACCTATAAACATATGAACCTATGAAATATTTATTTATTTAACACTTGTTTACCAGGAAAGTCCAAGTGAGACAGAAGTCTGTTTTCAGTGGAGGCCTGGAGAGAAATTAAAATAATAAATATATTGGAATATAAAACATATGTTATTGTGCAATATAAGCTATTCCATATAAAGGAAAGAAAAATCATTCTTTTAATTTATTGCACCATCTTGTGGTCACCTATGAACATTATATTAATAAATAAAACACATTTTTTTAAAAATTCAAAAATGATGTTTGCTCTTATTGAAATAAGAGATAAAAGGGTGACGGATTAAGACCTTAAATAATGTTTTAAACCATTTTAAAAGGATTATGTTAAAACATTTTAAAGCATTTTAATAAATTGCAATCAATCAACAGAATGATCTTTCTTTCCTTTATATGGAATAGCTTAGCTTATATTGCACAATAACATATGTTTTATATTCCAATATATTTATTATTTTAACTCTATTTTAAATTACATATTGAATGCTTTTTTAAGTAGAGGAATTTTGTCAAAAGGTTTTTATTATAGAAAGTATATTTTATGGAATTATTAAAGGTTTTAGGCAAACATCAACTATGTGTATTAAAATGTTCTGTCTTAATTGGGATTGGTATAAATACTTAATTATGTTTTTTTTAGCCCACATCTGATGAAGTTTTACAAACGAAAATGTAATTCAGGACATCAATGCAGAGCTTTGTTTTTGTGCTTTGGTTGTGACATTAAAGGAAGAGAATTTGACTGTCTGCGAGCTTTATTGTACGCCTTCCCAGGTCTATTGTTTGTTTTACATAGTATTAAGGCTTTTTGAGAGGGTTATAGAATAGGAGTCACAAGTGTAATGTTTGTGTAGGAAGTAAAATAGTAGAGTAATTGGGGGTGGGTGGAAATTATTGGTCAGTAGGGGAGCAAAGCTGAGCATAGTGGGCATCCACCCTCAGGCCAAATTATAAGAGAGAGTAATCAGTTTATAGTCAATACCAAGCAATTAGCAGAGAGATGCCAAGAAATGTTTTTCTTTCATTTCTTGAATGAAGAAAACCGTTAGCCAGGAAGACTAAGTAACTGGCATATACACTGTAATCTATTGGTTAACAGAAAGGATAGGGGCCAACTAAGTGGTCCTTAGAATGTAAGGACAATTTGTCAGAGGGATGTTAAACCTAATTTTCAGCACAAGCAAGTACGAATTTGGCTAAATGAAGTTAAAACAAAGCAGGGTTCTTCACAATAAATTTATTTAATTTCTACAAAGACAAAATTCTCAGTAAAAATGTTTGGGAGTTGTCCCTTAAGGCAGAGCTTCAGCAGTATCTGGGTCAAATGTAGTGACCCAAGGCCCTGAAAGGAAAGAAAAGGGAAAACTCTACAAAACTATCCCATTATACTGAGGTAATAAAGTTAATACTTCTTATAATAGAGCGGGAGGAAGAACCACAGTGAATTAGAGCAAGAGAATATGGAGGAAGTATAAGAACAGAGAGACAGTAAAAAGGTTTATGAATGTAAGCTGAAAGTAGGATAGTAGGAGGTATACTGACAGAGAACCACAGTAATAAGTGTGCATATATAGAGCTGTATAGCACTAAACTTATACACACAATACAAAACTATCACTTAGTAACATCAAAAGAGTTTTATATATAAATATATATCAAAACACCAGGCACTGACATTACATGCTTGTAAAATGGCACAGGCACAGCATATATAAAGCTTATAAGATATGAATGAAATTGAAACAATTACAACACATTACCAAGTTCTGTTCATTGTTTTACACACCTGAAATGCCATAGGGAATGCCTTAGTCTGCGTGTCTGTACAGCGACTTCAGAAATGATGTTGGGCGGCCACGGTGGTGCAGCGGTTCTCCGGTTCGATTCTCGGCTGGGGTGTCTTCTATGCGGAGTCTGCATGTCCTCCCTGTGGTTGCGTGGGATTCCTCCAGATGCTCTGGTTTCCTCCCACATCCCAAAGACATGCTGTCAGTGGATTGGACACTCTAAATTGGCCCTAGGTGTGAGCGTGTGTGTGCCTTCTGTGGAAGGTTGGGCGCCGGAATGGCAACTCGACACTGTAAAAACTCCACTGCCAATCATGAGTGGACAGGTGATTCACTGTGGTGACCCCTAACCAGGAAAAGCCAAAAGAAGAAGAAGAAGAATGGCAGGTGTTGTTCAGCAAGGCCAAACAACCTGACTTATCACTACTCTAAACAAATTGACAAGAGTAGTCCATATGATAGAACATTCAAAATATCAAAACATGTTTAACACCGGCAGAAGGATTGAAAGTTATTTAATTACTTCAGCTGTGCTAAGTCTATGAAAGGTTGGACATAGTGGGGAACAGAGAATTTGCTTTTTTGCCACTTTTGAGAGATCTCAGAGTTGGCAATATTTAATTATGGGGTCACCCCCTGCAAAAAACATATATTTTTTTCATTGCTTTGGCTTTCAGTCATTCAGGATTGATCATTAGCCATTTGACATTTGTTTACTTAGATGTTTTGAAGTAGACCCAACCCGACACATTTGCATTTAAAACACAAGGTACCTGTATGAGAGGATTACCTTCATATGTCATTTTTAACTGACACATTGCCTTACAGTGCCCCTGCAGACTTTAACATCCCACTCTAACTCATTCAGCTGAGCATGCACAACCAGGAAGTAACTCAGGAAAGACAACCTGCTATAATGTAACTACCACTGTACCTCTAACTCATTCAGCTGAGCATGCACAACCAGGAAGTAATTCAGGAAAGACAACCTGCTATAATGTAACTCTACCACTGTACCTCTAACTCATTCAGCTGAGCATGCACAACCGGGAAGTAATTCAGGAAAGACAGCCTGCTATAACTTACCTCTACCACTGTACCTCTATCTCATTCAGCTGAGCATAAACAACCGGGAAGTAATTCAGGAAAGACAGACTGCTATAACTTACCTCTACCACTGTACCTCTAACTCATTCAGCTGAGCATGCACAACCAGGAAGTAATTCAGGAAAGACAACCTGCTATAATGTAACTCTACCACTGTACCTCTAACTCATTCAGCTGAGCATGCACAACCGGGAAGTAATTCAGGAAAGACAACCTGCTATAATGTAACTCTACCACTGTACCTCTAACTCATTCAGCTGAGCATGCACAACCAGGAAGTAATTCAGGAAAGACAACCTGCTATAATGTAACTCTACCACTGTACCCAAACCAAAGTAAAAGGAAAGCGCAAAGTACTAAAAAATCCAAAGGGTTGATGGAAATACTGGAAGTCTTTGGATAAAACACAATTTTATTGTCTCACTTCACATGGAAAACGCTGACAACATGAAAATAACGAACTGGAACAAAAAAATTCACATCCAAATCAAGCAGAAGCATTAACGCTGTTCTCCCATACGTTTTCGTCCTTTTACAGACTTCATCAGATAACTTACTAAATTCTAGCTTTGTTTTTTATATCCCTCTAATTGATTAATTAGTTCAATTTGATAAACCAATTAATGAAATTTCCCGCTTAATACAGAAACAAGAGAGCAAAAAAAGATAAAAAATTCAAACACATTTAAAACAGAAACTTTTCTCTCTATTAGTTCTTGTTGTGAATTATATTGACAACATTTATATTCATATTGAATATTCTGTTTAAAAGGATTGTATTAATTCTTCTAATTTTAATATTGTTATACCATATAAACCGTATGAATCATGTAGAATCCTTAGGGACACATTATTAGACCAAGGAATCCATAATGATAGGTGCCATCTAGTGGAGATTTGTTAAAATTACATATATAAATTAAAAACAGTCTAAAACAACCTTGTATATAAATTTTCTGATCCAAGAAAAATGGACTATATGATTAAATGATGAATGAATAAATAAATAAATAAATAAATAAGTAAAACCCTTATTTACACCTTAAAATATATTTCATTTCTTACACTGAAAAGTAGGTGTATGGATGACTATGAATTGATTTAATATTAATTATAAAAATGAATTATAAAAATACATATGAATTATATAATACTTATAAAATTTATCTCAATAAATACATCCATCTCATAGCTTAGCTGCTCTTAGTTTTAAAAGAGGTGCTATACTTATATGCTCATTTAAACCTGGGGATTTGTATGCTTCCAAAGACATTTGCCACCATAATTCACGGTATTCTAACCTTTCTTCCCAGGGCCCCCATTATATCTTTTCTGTGTGTTCTAACACTGTAAACTTAAAACTAGATTTCTCACAAATTTTACTGTGTTTATATAAAGCATTTGTATCTTTACAATTTTTTATATCATTTAAATGTTCAAAAATTCTTCTTTTTAACTTCCTCTCAGTTTTCCCTATATAGAAAGCTTGGCATGCATTACACGTACTTATATATACCAAGCCTGAGGAGTCACAGTTATAGAAGTTCTTGTCGTTAGTTATAATTTTATTTCTGCTGCTTATGTGGATGGTGTTACTATTGGAGATGTTTACACATTGGGCACACCTACCACATTTGTATGTGCCTTTTCTTCTCCTGTCCTGTGGCCCCAAAGTGTGTTTATTTTCTAATAGGTTTTTTATACTTGAGGAGTTTTTATATATTATCTTAGGTGGGCCATTATTTCCTAAATCTAAATCTGTCAATTCTGTAAATCTATCCCATTCTTTTTTAAAAATGTTTCTTATTTTACTATTAATTGTGTTGTATTCCAGCATCAATGCTAGTTCAAAATTTTCTGGTATCTTTTCTTTGCTTGTTCCTGTTGAGGTGTAGTTTACCTCCACCTTTTTGATTATGGGTGCAAATTTCACTTCCCTACCTAAAACTACTTCTTCTCTAATTTCCTTTATAAAATTAGTTGGATAGCCTCTTTCTTTGAACATATTTTCCAATAACTCACATTCCATTACAAAGTCCTGGTTCTTACTGGTCATTCTACTTCCTCTCACGTACTGCCCTTTAATTATGTTCTTTTTTACATGTATGGGATGGGTACTATCAAAGTGGAGGAAGGAATTACAATAATAAATAGCTTAAGGACAGATACAAACTTAAGAGTTATGAAGCCTGACAAAGGGGGAGGAATTGTTATGATGGAAAGTATAGAATACGAGTCAAGAATGTATAAAATTTTATGGGATGAAAATAAATACGAACCAGTATCAAAAATGAAATCAACATCGCGTACAACAGGATAGACACTAATTTGTATGACATGATGGTGGACGGGCTTATAAACCAGGAAACTTACAATTTTTTAAAGGTAGAAAAGCCTAGAGTTCCGGCCATCTTTGGGATCCCTAAAATTCACAAGAATGAAAATGACCCACCAATGAGACCTATAGTGGCAGCCAATGGATCTAAAACTAATGCTTTAGCCAAGTATGTAGATAATAAAATTTAAAAAATCTGGCTAGACAAAACGCATATTTTAAAAGATTCATGGGATCTACTATACACCATTAGAGACATGACAGAAACAGATGACCTCCTCTTTGTAACTATTGATGTAATAGACCTTTTCCCATCCATCCCACACGGGACAGGTTTGGATATGTTTGAGGAAGCAGTCTTTGAAAGTGACAATATATCACAGAACGACAAGATAGTCAGTAAATGGCTTATGGAGATTATTTTAAATAACAATTTCCTGTTTTTTAATGGAGAATTTTTTAGACAGACCCAAGGGGTAGCAATGGGGGCGGCATGCGCCCCCACATATGCAAATGTGGTATTATCCAAATGGGAAGAAAATCACGTTTTGGAAAGTGAATACAAACAATTCTTTACCATCTATCGTAGGTTTTTGGATGACATAATTATTTTTTGGAATGGAGGAGAAGATAAACTTAATGATTTTTTAAAATATCTCAACAATACTTGTAGTTTTTTAAAGTTTACTTATAAAGTGACACACAACCTGGTGCAATATCTTGATTTAGAAATATACAAAGAACAAGGGCATTTAGAAACCAAAATATATAGGAAAGCCACCTATTGTAATTCCTTCCTCCACTTTGATAGTACCCATCCCATACATGTAAAAAAGAACATAATTAAAGGGCAGTACGTGAGAGGAAGTAGAATGACCAGTAAGAACCAGGACTTTGTAATGGAATGTGAGTTATTGGAAAATATGTTCAAAGAAAGAGGCTATCCAACTAATTTTATAAAGGAAATTAGAGAAGAAGTAGTTTTAGGTAGGGAAGTGAAATTTGCACCCATAATCAAAAAGGTGGAGGTAAACTACACCTCAACAGGAACAAGCAAAGAAAAGATACCAGAAAATTTTGAACTAGCATTGATTCTGGAATACAACACAATTAATAGTAAAATAAGAAACATTTTTAAAAAAGAATGGGATAGATTTACAGAATTGACAGATTTAGATTTAGGAAATAATGGCCCACCTAAGATAATATATAAAAACTCCTCAAGTATAAAAAACTTATTAGAAAATAAACACACTTTGGGGCCACAGGACAGGAGAAGAAAAGGCACATACAAATGTGGTAGGTGTGCCCAATGTGTAAACATCTCCAATAGTAACACCATCCACATAAGCAGCAGAAATAAAATTATAACTAACGACAAGAACTTCTATAACTGTGACTCCTCAGGCTTGGTATATATAAGTACGTGTAATGCATGCCAAGCTTTCTATATAGGGAAAACTGAGAGGAAGTTAAAAAGAAGAATTTTTGAACATTTAAATGATATAAAAAATTGTAAAGATACAAATGCTTTATATAAACACAGTAAAATTTGTGAGAAATCTAGTTTTAAGTTTACAGTGTTAGAACACACAGAAAAAGATATACGTGGGGGCCCTGGGAAGAAAGGTTAGAATACCGTGAATTATGGTGGCAAATGTCTTTGGAAGCATACAGATCCCCAGGTTTAAATGAGCATATAAGTATAGCACCTCTTTTAAAACTAAGAGCAGCTAAGCTATGAGATGGATGTATTTATTGAGATAAATTTTATAAGTATTATATAATTCATATGTATTTTTATAATTCATTTTTATAATTAATATTAAATCAATTCATAGTCATCCATACACCTACTTTTCAGTGTAAGAAATGAAATATATTTTAAGGTGTAAATAAGGGTTTTACTTATTTATTTATTTATTTATTTATTCATTCATCATTTAATCATATAGTCCATTTTTCTTGGATCAGAAAATTTATATACAAGGTTGTTTTAGACTGTTTTTAATTTATATATGTAATTTTAACAAATCTCCACTAGATGGCACCTATCATTATGGATTCCTTGGTCTAATAATGTGTCCCTAAGGATTCTACATGATTCATACGGTTTATATGGTATAACAATATTAAAATTAGAAGAATTAATACAATCCTTTTAAACAGAATATTCAATATGAATATAAATGTTGTCAATATAATTCACAACAAGAACTAATAGAGAGAAAAGTTTCTGTTTTAAATGCGTTTGAATTTTTTATCTTTTTTTGCTCTCTTGTTTCTGTATTAAGCGGGAAATTTCATTAATTGGTTTATCAAATTGAACTAATTAATCAATTAGAGGGATATAAAAAACAAAGCTAGAATTTAGTAAGTTATCTGATGAAGTCTGTAAAAGGACGAAAACGTATGGGAGAACAGCGTTAATGCTTCTGCTTGATTTGGATGTGAATTTTTTTGTTCCAGTTCGTTATTTTCATGTTGTCAGCGTTTTCCATGTGAAGTGAGACAATAAAATTGTGTTTTATCCAAAGACTTCCAGTATTTCCATCAACCCTTTGGATTTTCTACCACTGTACCTCTAACTCATTCAGCTGAGCATGCACAGCCGGGAAGTAATTCAGGAAAGACAGCCTGCTATAACTTACCTCTACCACTGTACTAATTAGATCAGCTTTCTCTCCTGCCATTGCTCCAGTTCTCATTGTTTTATGTTTTCATTTGGAGTTGACAAATGATCAACAGACACCCATTCCAGATTCAGTCTAGGTGCGTGATCTACTTTAGTGATTTATTCAGTTTCATACAAAAGGTAAATTTATCAGGTCATAACCTTAATCCTGTGTGTTAAATGGCCAAAAGCTGAAATGCAGTTTAGTCTGCCTTTTTACATATTCATTACTGAAATCAGCTATATATATATATATATATATATATATATATATATATATATATATAAACACTATATAAAATACACTATATAAAATACAATAGTATATAAAAACATTCTGCTAAAAAGTATCTGTCATCTAGCACTGATAATCATTCCCTGTTATTTCAGAGCTAATATACGTTTGACCATGTGACATTTCAATAAATTAATAATATAATGTTGTGGTCACTGTAGTGTACTCTATTTATAAACTAAATTAATAAAACTTTGTTAATTTTCCCTGTGAAACTTCAGCCCTAATACAGATACGGGTGCACCTGTAATTAGTCCTGCTTGAAATTGTAATACTTTGTGTTGCTGTTACTGTAGCATTATGTCTGACTTTAATGCAGATAGATAAATAAAAATTACAATTGTATGAATAGTCATTAGCTGCTGACCTCTGTCAGTTGTTTTACTTCCATGTGGACTAATTAAAGTTGTTGGGGATGTTGTAATGCCTTGTACCCTATGATATACTCGGCTGGGGTGCCTTCTGTATGGAGTTTGCATGTTCTCCCTGTGTTTGCGTGGGTTTCCCCTGGCTTCACCAGTTTCCTCCCACATTCCAAAGACATGCATCTGGAGCATTTCTCCCCGGGCTTCCACTGAAAAGAGGCTCCATGGAACCTAGTCGGACTTTCCCGGTCAACAAATGTTAAATAAATAAATAAATAAAAATATTTTTTCATTCAGGTGCTCAAAATGAGGCATCTGAGGGGTATGATTTCATAGGTTCATATGTTCATAGGTTGATACTAGGCTACCTGCCCTAGGGCATTTACAAGCCTAGCCAGCGTGTGTTTGGCTTTCGCCACCCTTCTTAGATTAGTTGACTGTGCCTCTGTATAGTAGGTCACAGAAGATAGCCCATTTAAGGTTAGTTTACCGCGCCTCTGTCTAGCAGTGACACAGAAGAGATCCAAGGGGTAAATTTACGATCTCCCATCCAAACGTCAAGATTCTTCTTGAAGAGGGTCATTGAGGGGCACTGTCTGACATGGATTGGGATTTTGTTCCAGAGTGAGGGGAGTCTCTGGGATATGAATCTCAACAAAGTAGTTGTAACTTTTTTGATGTATGCATATGTTTCTGTGTATATGTGTGTCTGTCTAACTTCTGAATGTGTGTGAGTTTGTGTGTGTGTGTGTGTGTGTGTGTGTGTGTGTGTGTGTGTGTGTGTGTGTGTGTGTGTGTGTGTGTGTGTGTGTGTGTGTGTGTGTGTGTGTGTGTGTGTGTGTGTGTGTGTGTGTGTGTGTGTGTGTGTGTGTGTGTGTGTGTGTGTGTGTGTGTGTGTGTGTGTGTGTACACACATGAAATACTTAAACAAGTCATATTTTGGATGTAAAATAATTCTTATTACAATAATTACAGGTTGCAGCAATTTTGAAACAGTAGACAGAGAAACTATTTTACATCAAAAATAAAAAAAACAGTATATAGTAATAAAAAATGCAAAACTATCTTAAAAGATAGTCCATTCTCAAAGCACAGTAATGTCCTCCAGGGTGTGTGTTATTGGGGAAAATAACATCCTTCAAGGACTGTAAAGGCCCTCTAACTGCAGAGTCAGCCTTACAGCACCCCTGAGCAGACATTATTTCCCTACCAACACACACCCTGGAAGGCATTGTTGCTTGTTTAATAAGGGACACGCAAGCCTGTTTTAATATCATCTTTACAGCGAAGGATATGAAATGAATGCATTTTATGATATTTTTGCACTGTTAAATAAATGAGCAAGGAAAGAGCAAATTAATTTAATACAAATGAATGCATCATTTTATGGATGGTTGGTAATTATTAGGGAAGATATAATAAGAGTGTAGATAATCAGGAATTGGTGGCCTTGATAAAGAACCAAGGAGTGAATTGCTAGACTACAGATATGAGAGGGCAGATCGAGGGAAATAGTGAAAGCTGAGGTATGGAAGACAGTTTTGCTAATGGACCTTAATGTCATGCTTACTGTGGGAACATGATATAGAAATGAATTGCATTTTATGATGATGATTGATGATTCAGATTTTTAATGTAAACAAAGAGACAGTACCCGACTCTGTTAGGGTTTATGATGGGAGGGCTATGTGAAACAGCTGATAATGACTCATGCGTGATATGCTAATAAAGTAAATATGATGGAATAGAATAAAACCCAGTCACAGCTACTTGCCAAAATAATGAAGCAAAGAAATCTCTGTTTGACTTAAATTTATTTGAAGCGCTTTTCATTTGCACGATGTGCAAACTTCTTCAGAAAACAGTATTAACAGGGTTATAATGAACATAGTTTTAAATTTTTGGTCATCGACCATTTTTATTATGACATTAGGGGTGGCCCTTCACCTTTACAATTTGAGGAACTAGAGTTAGCCTGGCAGATCAGATTAAATGCGTATCATTTCCCAGGCTTGAACGAAACATGTTCCCTAAGTAGTATTTTAAAACTAACGAGTCTAAAGAGATGAATCAGAGCCACTGTTGGTTCAATATTTATGTAGTATTTATTATATGTTTATTACGTATTTACAATTAGTGATACTTATATTCTAGTTTTATTTTTTTTTATTTTTATATTTTTCATTAATGATTATAAGCTGGTTTTAGTAAGATATTTTTATGAGTATGTATACTTTTTATAGTAAGGTATTCAGATACTCAGTGTGCCTTTAAGAAAGTGGTAATGCAAGTTCGCTATATTCCGATTGGTTAATCGGTCACACCTGAGTATATTTATACAAGTTTTGAATGTTAATACTGTTTTCTGAAGAAGTTTGCACATCGTGCAAATGAAAAGCGTTTCAAATAAATTTAGGTCAAACAAAGATTTCTTTGCTTCGTTATTTTGGCAAGTAGCTGTGACCGGGTTTTATTCTGTTTGGTCGTTTAGTGTGTTTTTTTTGGTTAAATATGATGGAATGTTATGATAATAATCAATATATGATCTGTGCATAATATGTAAAATGTGTCTGTAACATGCCCCCATGTTTATAATAACATGAAATGAGTATGAAGGCCATCAATTAAACAGCATATGTTTTAAGAAGAATACAGCTTAGAAAAAAATTGAGAATGCAACATAATTAAAGAAAAGGAGTGATGAGTTGGGTGAGGAATGATCTGCAGCATTATATTGTCTATGGGCAGTATGTTGGGCACTGTTACTGGAACACATAAAGGAATTAGGGGATTCTGGATGGAAGCATCTGTTAAAAACAAATATAACAATATGGGGAATTACAAGAAAGAGAAGAGTAAAATGAAAACACTCTAGGAATAAGCAATCAGGATTATGGGCATTATGGAATAAATGGGAAAGAATGAAGTTAAGGGGTAGGGGAAGATGCCTCATATTTATTGTCTTTAATAAGATGCATCCATTGATTTCTGCAGATGTGGAATAAGAACATAACTAGTATAAATAAAATGAACATAGCAACTTACTTTTATCTCAGGAGTAAATAACCTGCTGGGGAGAAATTAGTAGGACATGATGATGATGTGTATTGTAATAACACAGAATCAAGAAGAATGCTTTATGAAAATTAAAGATTATTTCATGTGTTTACTGTGATGCTTCATGATCATTAAAGAAGATGTAAGATGTAAATGCATTCTCCTACAGGCTTTAACTTGTATCTTTATTGATTTTGTGTGTGTGTGTGTGTGTGTGTGTGTGTGTGTGTGTGCGTGTGTGTGTGTGTGTGTGTGTGTGTGTAGATATAATATAGATATATATGTGTGGGGTCTATATCACCTCATCGAAAACCAGCTTCACCGAACATGTTGAACAATCTAACAACATCCAAAATCCCTGCTATCCGAAGTCACACAAAAGTGGTAAAAGGCCATAAACCCTTCCCTGGTATAAATTCAATTTGTTCATAGGTTCATAGGTGTGTACTAGGCTAATGGCCCTGGAGCCTTTAGAAGCCTAGCCCATAGGATTACCCTGGCATTGTGCCACCCGACCTTAGTTTCCAGTGCCTCTGTCAAGTAGAGCCACTTGAGTGATCCCCAGGGTGAATTTTCTATTTCCCATCCACTCATCAAGATTTCTCTTGAAGAGGGCCAGTGAGGTGCTCTGTTTGACATGTATGGGAAGTCTATTCCATAGCATGGGCAGTCTATGTGTTATGAACCTGTCCCTAAAGCACATTCTGTTGATTGTGGTAATGAGGTTGAGGTCTCTGGATCATGTGGTGTGGAAGGATTGAGATTTCTTTACATGTAACATTTCTAACAGAGCTGGGTCAGACATGGCATTGTAAGTCAAGTAGAGATCAACTCCAAGTAGGCGATATGAGACAGAGAATAGTTGGAGTTTTTTTTTTAGTCTGTCTATATAGGACAAGTGTTTAAGGCCTAGGATCCTCTTTGTGAGGTACTTTTGCGGCCTCTCCAGTTGTTGCAGGTGTCTAGTGAGGTACATGCCAAATGTGGCATTGTACGCAATGATTGGACTAATGAGGGAAGAGTAAAGGGAGACAATCACCCCTTTTTTCCTGGATGCAAAACCTTTAGTAATGAGATGTGCCACATAGAAGGACTTTCTGACCACAGTGGCAGTGTGGTGGTCAAAAGAGAGGTTGCTGTCAGCCTGTGTTCCCAGATCTCTTATAATGCCTTCTGTGTTCAGTGGACTACCATCGATGTGGTAGTTCATGGGGACTGGGTTTTCCCAAAGGGGATGATGACACATTTTTTGGCATTGAGCTTAAGGCCATGGTTCTGACACCAGTCGTTGGTCTCAGTGAGGCCTTTCTGTAGGATGTCAACATGACTTGGGGAGTTAATAATGGCTTCCAACTTGCAATCATCTGTGAACTTTGTCAGCCAGAGTCCCTTTGTGTTGCCTGAACTTCTGCGAAGTAGATACCAAACAGGAGAGGATCCAGGACAGATCCCTGTGGGACTTCATTCATGACTGGTCGGCAGTCTGACTTGGAGTCAGCTACTTTCACACTGTGGGTTCTATCTGTGAGCCAGTTTGCAATCCACCTAGTGATACAGGGGTTGGTGCCTAGTTCAGTGAGTTTTTCTATGATTCCTGAGTGGGAAATGTTATCAAAGGCCTTGGCTAGATCAAGGTAGGTTGTATGAACCACCTTGCCTTCATATACAACTCTGGTGACTGACTCAAAGAAGTTGACCAAGTTGAGCAGGCATGATCTACCCTTCAAAAAACCAAACTGTGTGGGATCGAGAGTTTGGAGATTCCCTATATCCTTGTTTATTAGGTCCATGATGATGTGTTCCATAGTTTTGCATATTAGACTTGTTAGGCTAATGGGGCAATAGTTCCTAGGGTCTGTAGTCACGCCTCCTTTGTGGAGAAAGGTGACTGTAGCAGTGCGCCATTTGGTAGGGAGAAGGCCTGAGGTGAGGCTGTAATTGAACAGGGCACACAGGTGATGTGCCAGTTCACTCTGTAGTTCATGTAGAACACAGCGAGGGATATTGTCAGGTCCCATAGAAGCTGTATTCCTGGCCTTAGACAGTGCTGTTTTAACCTGTGCAACAATAATACTGGGTGCCTGGCAATCTACTGGTATTGTGATTGGTCCTTTGGGGGGAGAAGGGTAAAGTTGGCACTGAATCTGTCGGCTGGTATATTGGCAATATCTGTTAGCTCTGTATAGGAGGTAACATTGTGCAGTAGCTCAGAGCAAATCTGAGTATTGCCATGGAGGTTCTTTACATAACCAAATCCAGCTCCAGACAAGTGACAAGTGGAGTACCTCAGGGTTCAGTCCTGGGACCGTTCTTGTTTGGCATCTACTTCTCTGAAGTACAGGCCAACACTAAGGGACTCTGGCTAATGAAGTTCGCAGATGACTGCAAACTGGGAGCCATTATTGAATCCCTAAATGATGTGGATATTCTACAAAAGGGCCTTACAGAAACAGATGCTTGGTGCCAGAGACATGGACTCAAGCTCAATGCCAAAAAATGTATAGTTATCCCCTTTGGGAAAAAACATGTACCTGTGAATTACCACATAGGTGGCAGTACACTAAACTCCGAAAGTATGATAAGACACTTAGGGACACAGATGGACAGTGGTCTCACCACATCGCCACAACAGACAGGAAATCCTACTATGTGGCACACCTCATCACTAAGGGCTTTTCATGCAGAAAAAAGGAGGTCATTGTCCCACTGTACTCATCCCTCATTAGACCCATTTTAGAATAGAACGCCCCATTTGGTATGTACCTCTCAAGGCATTTGCAACAACTGGAAAGGAAGCAGAAATACCTTACTAAAAGAATCACGGGCCTAAAGCAGATGCCCTATGCTGACCATCTAAAAAAACTCCAGCTATACTCTGTCACATATCGTCTACTCAGAGGCGATCTCTGTTTAACATACAAGGCCATGTGAAACCCAGAGCTGTTGGACATGCTACACTTAAAGAAATCCCAATCCCTCAGAGCCACATGCTCCAGGGATCTAAACCTTGTCATCACAATGAACAAAACATGCTGGAGAGATAGGTTCCTGACCCAGAGACTCCCTAGACTCTGGAATAGACAGCACATACACGTCAAGTAGAGCGTCTCTTTGGCCCTCTTCAAAAAGAACCTTGATGATTGGATGGGCAATAGGAAATTCACCTGGGAGATCACGTCAGTCACCCTGCTAGACAGGGGTTCAGGGAAGTAAATATTGTGGGAAGAAACAGCCAGGGAATTGTTATGGCTTGGCTTGTATAGGCACTAGGGCTGATAGCCTAGTACCAGCCTATGAACCTATGAACCTATGAACTACAGAAGGCCTTGTGGTTGTCTTTACTATCTGCTGCAATTCTGTTTTCATAGCTAGCTTTAGAGGATTTGATGAGGGATCTCAAATGTTTGTTAAGGCTGATAAAGGAGATAAAGGAGTTTTTCCAGTCTTGGGACTTCACCTTATTCTGCATCAGTTTCCTCCTTCTGTTGTAGAGTTTGTTTATGACAGGGGACCACCAGATTGGTTTCCTTTTTTGGAGGAGAGCATCTTGGTTCTATTGGGTATGGCGAGATCCATGCATTTGTGTACGTGTTCGCAGAGTGCATTGGTGTATGATTTGGTGGTCATGCAACTATTCTCCATTTGCATGGGTGCCGTAAAGTTAGCCACCTCTATTCTTAGGAGCCCAAAGTTAGCTTTGGAGAAGTTTTTCATGGTGGTTACCTTTGCTCGAGGGGGTATTGGGGGGGGTAAGGAGGGATCTGGATTTCCAAGGTGATTAGTTTGTGGTCGGATCTAACCAGGGAGGAGTTGACTATTGGTTTAGTGCAATGGTCACCCATCTTAGTAATGACCTGGTCAAGGAGGTTACTACCTCTAGTGGGGGTAAGAATGAGCTGGTCCAGGAATCCAGCGCATTGGAATTAATGAATTCCAGAAAACGTTGGGCAAGTGTATTGGTATATGAGTAGTTTTCCAAGTTAATGGAGGGGTAGTTGAAGTCATCCAGTAGGAGAGTGTTAGGTTGGACCCTATTATTCTTCAGGGTGCTTAGGAACATGGAGTGAGTGTCTTGGGTTATGGTTGGGGACCTATAACAAGCTATGACCTGAATCGGTGTCTTACCCAATGTTAGCTGCACCTAAAGTATCTCTGATGCATTATGCTGGGCTACCAGTCTGGAGATGTGTGCATCCTTTATGAATATATATACATACATACATACATGCATACAAATGTTTCAAGCATGGGCATTAAAGCCAATATGCCAAAACACTTGTTTCCATAATAAATGTCCAGGCTGTTCTTAAAAAATCTAAACTAGTACTTGCTTTAATGTAATTTGGTAGTCTGTTCCAAGCATCAACTACGCTGTCAGAGAACCAGTTAGTACACTTCTCATTCCTACAGAATCTTCTACATAGGTTATCTGACGATTCTCTAGTACTTTTTGATAACCCCAAACATTCCCAGAAGTAGTTGTCCCAAAACGCCTTATATATCTGAATAAGATCTCCTCTTAAATATCTGTAAGAGACACTGTACAAGTTCAGATATTTTAGTCTTTCATAATAACTTAGATTTTCACAACCATGGATGCCCTTAGTATATTTCCGCTGTACTCTTTCCAGTTTATTCATGCTTGTTTTCCTATAGGGTTTCCATATTGTTATTCCATACTCAAGTTTGGGTCTAATGTAACTAACAAACAATGACTTCATTATGTTTGATTTCCTAGACTTTATGAATCTTTTTATACAACCTATAGTTCTATAACTATCATTAGCCAATTGACTGATATGATTAGAAAAACTCATAGCTGAATCTACCCATATACTCAGGTCCTTAAATGAGTCTACAGTTTTAATCACTGTGTGTAAATATTCACCTTTCAGTTTATGTCTCCCAAATCTCATATGCTTAGTTTTTGATGTATTTATCAACATATTATTCTCCTGTGTCCAAATGGTCAATTTAGTCAAATTATTTTGCAGACATGCCTTATCTGTAACATTTGTAATCATTTAACCCAATTTCAGGTCGGCAGCATATAGACTGTAGAACACCTCAGATGAAAAAGTAAGATCTGAAAGATACAATCTAAACAAGTAAGGGCCTAGTACAGAGCACTGTAGGACACCTTGACTGTAACCAAGGATTTCACCTGTCCAGTTGGTGTGTGATACTTGCCATTCATATTTGTAGGCCATGCAGCTATCCATCTTATCTACAGTACATCAATACCTAGTTGTACTAATTTATTGATCAGAGTTTTGTGCATGACCCTGTCAAATGCTGAAGTTAAATCTGTATAAATCACATCACAGCACAATTTGTCATTCATAACTGTTATTATATTGTTATAGAACATCATGTTACAGGTGGTAATAGATCTATTTTCAACATATGCATGCTGATATATGGTTTCAAGTCCCAACCTATCCAGTTCTGACAATAACTTATCCAGTATTACCTTCTCCATTATTTTTCCACAACATGAAAGTAGACTTAAGGGTCTATATGATTCTGGGTTTGTTCTACTCCCCTTTCCCTTAAAGACAGGTTTAATAAGTGCATGTCTCCAATCTTGAGGAATCTCCCCATATTTATATGACTTAGTGAATAATAGATGTAATGGCAGTGTAAGTTCTTGCTTAAGTGTTCTCAAGTCATTGTTACTTATTCCATCTCCTCCCTGCACTTTGTTTGGATCCAGTTTGCACAGTTCTTTTTTAATATAATCTAATTTGATTCTAGTATCTGGGGTTACCTGGATGTCACTAGGACAACTTACCACCCAAACTGTTTTGCATAAGATTTTGTAAATATATCTATAATCTCTTGTGTCTGAGAATAAATTTTAGAATCTGCACACAGTTTATCGGTTTGTGTATATTTACTCCTTCCACATCTTATGTATCTATAAAAAGGTTTCCTATTATGCTCAATATCTTTATATAAATTTTCTTCAAATTTTTCTTGATCTTGTCTAACACTACGCTTAATCTGTTTGTCCAGCTCGTTTCAGTTTTCAAAGTTGTAGTTTGACCTCTCTTCCATTTCTTATATTTTTTGTCTCTCACCTTAATCAGGTATCTTGTTCTTAGGGAAATATACCCCCTGATGTTACATGTCTAGATCCCGATGTTAAACATTTTTTTTACTTTTTGCACTCAATTAAAACTTTCCACATTCCATCTGCAGTTTTTCCACTGAACACCTCACTCCAGTTAGTTTTATATAGCAACTTTTTTGCTTCCCTATAATCTGTAATTAACCTTTTGTGCAGTGGCTTAGATTTCAGTTTGGCAGAGTTATCTAGCAACAAATTAACCTTTATGACCCCACATCATTGCAATATGGAAACACCACCACATTTGGAGCTTCGGTCCATGTTCCGGGGCCGAAAGGTGTGGAATGACTTATACCCTGGTAGTGTAGGGGTGCTTTCTGCTGCCTTGAACCAGGTCTCTGTTTCAGCACAAATGTCGATGTTCTCCATTTTAAGGAGTGCTTCAAGTGAGTGTATTTTGAAATTTAGACTTCAAACGTTGAGCAGCATGATGCTCAGATTGCATTTGTTTGTAGCTGTTATGGTGGTAATTTGGTCTTTGGAACACAACCAAAAAAAGGTACTATGGGGTGGCAAGAGCCTTGGCCAGTATCCAGAAGCACAGGGGTGACAGATGCAGGCCATCTCTGGCAAAGCATAAAGGTCTGTCAATCATGTCATCCCAGGCAGACAGATACTGGTGCCCCTCAGAATGACACAAGAAACTTAGCAAATTGTTGGAATCAATAATTTTCTGCTTGTACTGTGGTACCATTCTGGGTGATGGTAGGATACTACTCAGGGCTAGGGTCGTACCTGCCTGGACTACATAATCCAAGAGCTCTTCCATTTCTCTTTTCATGTAGTCCAGGAAGGTACGTCTCAGATCATTCACACCCACATGTACAATGACAGAGTCATATTTGCACCTGCTGTTAAGCAACCTGAGTGCGTGCATTATGTGGTGGATCCTGGCACCTGACAGGCAGCTGACTGTCACTTTCTCCTTATTCAACCCAGTGAGTGAGACATCAGTGTGCCTCACTATTGAGTCACCTATGACCAGTGTGCTAGGCATGCTATCTTGCCTTAGGGGCTTTGGTTGAGTGGCACACTGTTTAGGAGACCTATGTGTCTCATGATTAGTGCTGTGTTGTGGTGGTCAAGTGTGTTTCTGCCTTGGAGGTCTCTGCTGTTTGGTAGATTTTTATTGAGAGCCTCCACGAAATTGGGTCTGTGGTTTGTGTTTTTATGTGAAGGCAGTGCTGGTGTATGTTCTGGAGGGCTATGTGTTCCATGTGGCCAGCTATTCCGGTCTTGGATGGAGAGTGTGTGGCTTCCAATTTGAATATATAAGTGCATCTCTCACAGGTCTGAGTGTTGGGAGGTAAGAGGAGAGGGTCGTCAGTGTACATGAGGCAGTTGCTACATTGCTTAAGGATGCCCAAGTTCACTAGGTTAATAGGAGAAAGCACAAGGACCTGACCTTTAGACATGCCTGGAGGGGTGGGCATTAATAATAAGTACTAGAGCTGGTTCCTTGTAGAACATTTAGTGCTGGTAGCACTTTT